>NC_051068.1:38850648-39055585 GCF_004664715.2 Peromyscus leucopus
AAGTGTCTTATTAAATAAAAAACATGGAGCCAAATATAGGGGTGAAAGCCTTAGAGAGATCAGGGAAAAGGGAAAGCCACTAACCAACCTTACCTCACCAACTCTGCAGCTTCCAAATGTGAGTTACTTCCTGTCTACCCATGCCTATATGCCTTGCTGTTCTGCCATCTGATTTGCTCGCTCTGCTCAGCTACATCACTTCCTCTTCCTGCCCAGCTCTGTCACTTCCTGTCTATCTGTACAGTCCTCCAGACCTCCATGGTTAACTAGTGTTGAAATTTAAGGCATGTGCCACCACACCTGGCTCTATTTCCAGGGTGGCCTTGAACACACAGAGATCCTGCCTGCCAAGTGATAGGATTAAAGGCATGTGCTAACATTGCATGACTTCTATGTTGTGGTTCGCTTTTCCCTCTGATCTCCAGGCAAGCTTTACTTATTAAAGCACAAATAAAATATCACCACATTTCAGCACAAAAAAATATTACCACACATAGCTCTTGTTTTAATTTTAATACAATTAATTTTTCAATATATTTTTATAATTTAAATCTATTTTAAAATTTCTTTACTTTATATCCTGACCACAATTTCCCCTTCCTCCTCTCCTCCCATTCCCTCCCCCTACATCCCTTCCACTTCCCCCATCCACTACTCCTCTGTTTTTGTTCATAAAGGGCCAGGCCTCCCATGGTATCAACAAAGCATGGCAAATCAAGTTACAGTAAGACTGAACACTTCCCCTTGTATTAAGACTGGGCAAGGCAATCCAGCATGAGGAATAGGTTCCCAAGAGCCAACCAAAGCCTTAAGACTAGCCCCTGTTGTCATTGTTAGGAGTCTCACAAGTAGACCAAGCTACACAATTGTCACATATGTGTAGAGGGTCTAAGTCGGTCCCATGCAGGCTCCCTGGTTGTTGGTTCAGACTGTCAGTTCCTATGTGTGCAAGTTAGCTGTTTCTGTGTTTTCTTGTGATGTCCTTGGCCCCTCTGTCTCCTACAGTCCTCCCTCCCTCTCTTCAGTAGGATTCCCTTAGCTCAACCTAATAGATTAGTGACTACCACAATTGTCAGCAGAGAGCCTTCATCCATTAACTGATGGAAACATATTCAGAGACCCACAAATACAATATATTTGATCATATATATACATATATATATTTGAAAATTCAGACATATTCTAACCTTTGGTGGTAAATGAGCTAATAGTAGACATCCATTTCAGATGCTGAATTAGGAGAGTATCTGATGGCAAGGAAAATGGGGCAGAACATTTTCCCACAGTAGCTTGCCTTCATTACAAGTGTTGTTTTGATATATTTTCAGAAAGTTGGCTATACCTCAACATACTTGTTATTTCTATTCTAACAGCTCCATTGTACACTAAAAGACTAATGCTGGTGGGAATGGGCTACTAAAGTGAGCATGTTGGCTTGGATTGTATTTGTTTCTGGTAGGATTTTATTTGGAGATATTTGTAGCTCAAGTTCTTTAAAATTCCCTCTAAAATTCCTTAGTATGCAAAGAGAACCATAGGATGCATTTTCATTTAAAGTGGTAGCACTGAGGGCCATTTAGCTTTCTACACATTTTCTTACACATCTGCAGACAATTAGTTAGACATTTGTTAACTGGGAGAAAGCAGAAGAAATATTCCTTTGGCTATGAATCTCACTTGCATTATTAATCTTGTTGAGAGAGTCTGGCAAAAAATTCATTATATCAAAAACAATTCCTTCATTTTCCTGGACTCAAAAAATTCTTGTTCATGGTTGCTGTGGATCTTTTGCTTAGAAGTAATAAAGACAGAGTTTTGAGTGAAAGCCTAATTTAGAATAATTAAATGATGTCAGTTTGAAACTGGAAAGGAAATGGATGCATTGTTTTATACAATAGAAAACATGTGGCATAGCACAGTACATCTTCCCAAAGATGCAAGGATCTGATTTCACTTCTTCCACAGACCCAGTTTTCAGTGAACAGCAATTGTGAATTACAGCAGAATTCTGCTCAGAGAGCAGTTTGCTAAGTTCCTCAAGGTCAAGACATGTAATTTCAACAACTGTGACATTCTGTAAACTGGTGTTCAAAGTTTATACTGGTCTTTCTATTTTTTATAAGTAATTTTCAGTCCCTTGTCATAGAGATGGGTTGCTGTATCTGATGGATGCTCTGGATCTGGTTATTTCACCCAAGCAGTTCAGTTCATGCAGAAGTTTCAAGTGACCCATATAATTCAGCAGTGCAGCTTATGAGGACTGAAACTGTATTTTAAAATTTATCTGGACAGTAAGACACTAACTTTGTAGGCAAAGATGTACCTAAGAACTGGATGAATGTGTCTACTGACTTGTTTTATAAGACAGGGAATATAATCATCTCATAATTTTCTGGTGAGAATCTTAATTAACATCCTTGGATTTGAGTTGAGGTAGAGTTAAAAGTTTTTATTTTCTGTTTTGTTTTTATTTTGCATGAAAGAAATTCATAATGTAAATAAGACATGGTAGTAGAATTAGACTATCATTTTGGAAATGAATTGAAAATTGTATGAATATTTCATATTAATTACTCATCCATTGTAGTTGGAGTTTTCTCCCTGGGTCCCACCAAGCCCCAGCAGTCCAACATCCCACTTATAAAATAAACACACAGACACTTATATTATTTACAAACTGTATGGACGTGGCAGGCTTCTTGCTAACTGTTCTTATATCTTAAATTAACCCATTTCTATTAATCTATAAGTTGCCATGTGACTCATGGCCTACTGGTACCTTACATCTTGCTTGTCATGGTGGTGGCTGGTGTCTCTCTGCTTCAGCCTTCCACTTCCCAGAATTCTCCTTTCTCCTTGTCCCACCTATACTTCCTGCCTGGCTACTGACCAATCAGTGTTTTATTTATTAACCAATCAGAGCAACACATTTGACATACAGAACATTCCACAGCACTTCCCCCTTTTTTTTTTAAAAAGGAAGGTTTTAACTTTCACATAGTAAAATTACAGATAACAAAACAATTAGCAAGCAAGAATTACAGTTATAATATCTAGTCTATTTATAATAACTAGTCTATTTGGCAAAATTAAAGAAGATATTCTATCTATCTTATATTTGTGAGTCTAAGGTTTCATATCTAACTTATCTTTTATCATACCTAAGGAATATTATAACTATCTGTAGTCTTCAACTACATCAAAGACCTCAGAAGGATATAATACTACCTGATAAATGGGAGAAGGATACAAGCAACTTTTGGGAGTCTTGTAAGAGTAGACAGAGACAGCTGGCAGCCTGGACAGTCATCCAAAGTTCTCTTGTGAAGTTGGGGCATCTGTCTTCAGCCCAGAGGGCTAGAGTCCCTCAGTCATTTTTCTCTGTGTCTTGTAGAATATCTGGCAGTTTCCTCTGTGAAGCAGGAACCTGAACGACCATTTTGCCAAGCAAAGTTCAGTGGTCACCTTCCTATGGGTCCTGCATGTCCAGTTGATCAAGCAGTTCAGGCAAGAACAGTTTCTTGACCAAATGGCTATTTTTGTCAAGAAGAAGATAAACTCCATATAGCGTGTCTTCGATGTCCATTCTCCTCTTTGAAGTAAATTGGTGCTGGCAGGAGCAGACATGTCTCACTGTCCAGAAAGTCTAAATTTTTAAAACATTTTAAATGCCATATTCTGTAGGTCTTTGAAGTGTTTGAAGATTACCTATCTATTTGAAATATATCTATGTATACATAGAAAACTTAACTAACATGGCTATAAGTATGATTATCATAGATGACTAATTATTAATCTATTTATAAGTTTAATGAGTTACATAAACATAATACCTCAAATGAGAGTAGAAATACATATACATTATAACAAAATTAACTTCAAATTTGTACCAATAAACTAAAATCTATACCAATGTAAAACATTTCAAACAAGTCGTTGCTCTTTAAAAGTAGGTTCAACAATCTACCCTTTTATATCCTATTATTATCTATACTATCCTCTTTTCTTCTTTAGAAAGAGATCACATTTATAATCGACCTGATTTAAATAAAAATATTGTTTTTTCTCTTTTCCCACACCAGAGGGCTCTTCTGATATGGGACAAAAGAATTTCTTAACCTTTTTTTTTTTAAGCAGTATGTTTGGGTTTAGAATAAGAGTGAGCCAATTTCATCTCCAAAGCCAGCTTAGTATATTTGGGAATTTGGGCATAGCTTCTCTTACTACTTCCTGCTGGAGGGGGGCACTGTATCTTATGGGGATACAAAGAAAATTTTAGGATTATGGAGTAGTCTGTGAGGCTGTATTGTCTGAGCCAGTTGCCTTGAAACCATTTTGGATGTTGGATCATCTGGGCCATGGTGTCATCGGAGACCTTTCAGGTGGTCTTGGCTGGTCAAACCTAATGTATCTTAATCTGGAACAAATACATAGCCTCTGGCTTTCTGTAGAAACAAAAGCAGAGCCTCCTTTCCAAAGCAACATATCCTTAGATCCAAATTTTGAAGTCAAAGTATCTTTAAAATATACATAATATATATATTTGTTTAACTCAACAGCTTTTACAATCAAATGTTTTTCTGCAGTTAAAAATTCCAAAGACAGCATAATCCAGATTCTCTGTGTGATATCCATCTTTATGTGGCTTATATTTTATATTACCTTTACTGATTCTTTAAAGACTTTTTTTAAAAAAACTTTTTAAAAATATAACTGTTATTTCTTTCTTTCCAAGCCTATGTACATTCTTACACATATTGTAAACCGTTTAGAGGTTTATTCCATTTGAATCTGTCTTATTATAAATCTATCATTTTAAACTGCAGCAATTGTAAGACCAAAATGGCTGTTGTGCCTGTTGGCTCCACCCACCTCAGCTTCCCAGCTCTGGGAGCCATCAACTCTTAGAAACAATGGGTCTATGCTTCTATCAAAACAGCCTGTAGCCCATAAACCTTTTTTTTTTTTTTTTTTTTTGTACTAGCAAAGGCTAAATCCACCACATGCCTCATTCCTGCCATACTGTTGGTCAAATGTACATGCCAGGAACCTGCCAACTTGAGAGAGACAACTAGGAAGCTGTTTTTAGCTCCATTTTAGAATCTTTTTTTTCCCTTTAGGTTTTAGGTGGAAACTCTTACCCCACATTGGACACCATTTGTAGCTGGAGTTTTCTCTCTCCCTCCCGCCAAGCCCTGGCAGTCCGACACCCCACTTATAAAATAAACACACAAACACTTATATTATTTACAAACTGTATGGCCGTGGCAGACTTCTTGCTAATTGCTCTTATATCTTAAATTAACCCATTTCCATTCATCTGTAAGTTGCCACATGGCTCGTGGCTCACCAGTACCTTACATCTCGCTTGTCATGGTGGCAGCTGGTGTCTCTTTGCCTCAGCCTTCCACTTCCCAGAATTCCCTCTCTCCTTGTTCCACCTATACTTCCTGCCTGGCTACTGACCAATCAGTGTTTTATTTATTAATCAATCAGAGCAACACATTTGACACACACAACATCCCACAGCAATCCATTTATTTGTCTGTTGAAGCAGATACAACTATTTAGGGATAGCTTTCTGGAAATAAAGTCAGCTACATTAAAATGGAAAAGTAATTTTGATTCTTAGTTCATTTCTCAATGCTGATGCTTTAAATTAACACCAGGTTTCAGTAAGCTTATCAATTCTTTAGGGACTGAATTTTTCTTTGTGTGTATGTGTCTCAGGCAGTATACAGGTCTGATACATATAACTGTTAACATTTGAGAAGAATAGAATGTGTGTGTGTGTGTGTGTGTGTGTGTGTGTGTGTGTGTGTGTTGAATTTTCATTTGAATAGCCTAAGTTTGTTAAGAGAAAATTTACCCCAGAACCCAGAAAGCTCAGACACATCTGCTTTCTTATTTACATGAATGCATGGTTCAGTATTTGGATAAGAGTGAGGAGGTATAAAACTTGTCGGTGTGTTTAGCCCTTTCAGCTTGTTTACTTAAATAATTCTAATGCTCACAAAACCACAAACTATATTATTATATTTTACATATGAACCATTGTTCAGAAAAATAGTAATAATAAAAAATAAGTACTATAAATAATTATTTCTCCTCAGTACTATTCATCATATATTTTTAGGTATACTCTATTATGAAGTTGCACAGCATTCAACTTCTATAGTTATTTTTTCCTACTGGATTTGTGACAAGAGTTAATGTGGTGATATATTTGTAATCTAAGAAATAAAGCTTGTCTGAAAAACAGAGGACAGAGCCAGCCACAGAGTAGCCACAGAGGTCAGGCAGCAGTGGCACACGCCTTTAACCCTAGCACTGAGGAGGCAAAGACAGGGATCCTTCTGGATTTCTGTGAATACAAGGCCATACTGGGTTACATGTGATCAATCCAGTCTAAAAGAGAAAAAGCCATGCAGCAGTGACACATACCTTTAATTCCAGGATTTGGGATCATACCCTTTAATCCCAGTACTAGGCAGATTGAGACAGGCAGTGATATGGCTGGGCAGAAAAAGGAATATAAGGCTAGAGGAGACAGGAATTTGCTCTCTTGTAAAGGCTGTGTCAGGCTGAGGAGCTGGTGAGGTAAGAGGTGGTAGCTGTGGCTTGCTCTGCTTGTCTGATCTTTCAGCTTTCATCCTGAGATCTGCCTCTGGGTTTTTATTCTAAGACCATTTAAGATTTGTGCAACAATTTAAAACGAGATCACATCACTGAGCTTTTTATTTTAGCTTATGTATGATGCCTGAGAGAAGCAATACCAGGAAGGGGTTATTTCTTTTGACGTTGGTCAGTGGGTACCCATAGACCCACAAACATTGTACACTATTGCCAATGCAACTGTTGACCATACAGAACTGGATGGTAAGACCCTATTGCTGAATATATGACATGCTTGAATCATAGAATATGGAGAAATCAATCTAGTTCTGACTCCCTATAGGCTAGCTTTCATAGTGCTGGAAAGTGCTATGCATGCTAATGGAGGAGAAAAGTAGTCATCAATCTTACCTAGCTGTGAACTCTGAGCTTCAATAATTCTGACCTGGTAAAGCATATCCCTGTTGCAATAGTGGCATGAATGTTATGGACATAACCATTCAATTTTTTTTATTGAATGTAAGACCCATTCTACAAGATGGAACTCATGCCTTGTACCATTAACAGTGCAAATAACTCATTGCTAGGTAGTCCATAGGCCTTATGGGAGAATCTACTACAATTATTCTGCAAAATGGACATATAAATTAGTACATATCTCAATCATCATCTGAGAAGCTTCTTTCTTCAGTAGATGGTAATTATTTTAGAGACCCACAATTAGTCAGTTGCAGAGAATAAGAGACTCTGGAGTGCTTAGTACCAAGTGGGACATCGATAACCACCTTCCTGTAATATTGTAAGGTCATGGATGAAGTAGTGTTTTCTGGACTCAACAAGGTAGTTACACATGGACTTAGTGTTGGTGACTGCATACATGAAACCTGTACAAGATCAAACCAGACAAAAGTCCCAGAGTGGAAAAGGAAGTGATCACACATTCTTACTCTTAGCTGAGGAAATGTTGGTAATTTATGGCTTTTGGGAGAGTAAGAGTCAGTTTTCTTTTTTTTTTCTTCTGTGACCCATTAGTTACCCATGATCTGGTAGATGGTCCTATACCCATGCACATAAAATCAGCACTAAGTGGACCCAGTGGTTTAAAAAAAAGAACACATGAAATAGAGAGGGCAAAGGGGTTAGAAGGATAGAGAAAAGATGTGTGAGATTCTGAAATAGTAAAACAAAAAAGAAATCACAGCAAATCTTGAGTTGCTTCTTACAGACTATTTCGAGTCACTTCATGCATTATTACTTATGACAAGTCATATACCATGCTTGATTTTGTTTCCCCTAAGTGTGTTATAATCAACATCTCTAGTCTTCAATGTTGGATTTAGGGATGGTTATGATGCTCTAATTTGCAGATGGAAAGCATAGGCTCTAGGAATTGGTGTGGCAAGTACAGGAGAAGCTGCTAGCTTGTTTCAGCTCATGAAAAAGCTAGAATTTAAATCCTAGTCTGCACAATAAAAACGCAGAAGACAAAGCAGAGACAAAGCTCTTGGACTGCCTCGTGGGTGATTGATACCAACGCTATGAGTGATCACTGTGTTTCCACATAAGTGTTTTCCTAGTAAACAGTATGTTGGAGATCACTCACAAATACAGAATGATATTCAATATTTCTGTATCTTAGAAATAGTTAATCAAATACACATAGGATCACTGTGGTTTTCTTGGGGGTAACTAATTTGTGAAGTGTAAGTTTACAGATATTTTCTTTTGACTTGCCACATGTATTATTTGCACAATTTTAACATTGTGTTTAGAAAAAGTAGCCAGATAAGCCTTTTGGGTTTGCCAGCAAAGTTACACAATGAAGTTCATTCATCCAACAGTTCAACTTTCATTTCCCAACATGTTTTTCTTTATTTATTCTCTAATTTAAATCTAGGTGTCTCAGCGTCTATAGATCACTTTTTACAGGTTGAAAACTGCCCCGCCGTGGTGGTAGGGAACTGCTCGATGACCCCCTTTCTGCCCCATGTATCCTGCCATGGGACTGAAATGAGGACTCGACCTTGTGTAGGGGTTTATTTAAGTTTGGCTGTCTACAGCCATGTCTCCAAGGAGCCAAACATCTGGTGAGCTTTGTGCCTTATCTGCAAAGTGTAAAACAACAACTTCTTTCATTGTTTTTCATTGTGTCTGCAGAATTGGTGACTTGGCCCTCAGATTTCTCATAGCAACAGCCAAACACATTCTGGAGCCAAAGTGTCATTTGTGATATAAACATTTAAAGCTATAACCCTTAATTCTCCAGGAGTTTGAGAAGTCCATTGGTTCAAGTGTCTCAAAAAAATGGACACAAAAGTATATGGAGTGATGTATATGGTTCAGTCACTTTGGGCCCAATATTTGGGCTTGATATTCCAATTCTATTAAGTCACAAATAAACAAAGAGACAAAAATGTCCCTAGATTTTGCCACACTCATTTCCTGTTTTCACTGGAATCTCAGTAAGTGACAGTATTTATTACTGTACAGCGCCTTAATTCTCCATTTCCATAGCAACACTATGAAGTTACTCTGTAGCACTGTTACCTTTTCTCTTGTCTCCAAGTATTTTAAGACTTGAATTAGGATTCCCAGTTTCCAGTACTTGCCAGCTGGACTATTTGGACCAATTGTCCTTCTGATAAGAACTGAAAAGCTCAAATAGGGTTTTGGAAAATCCTTTTTAGAAGCCACAAGAGGCTAACAATAGACTGGCTTTCAGACCTGAAAGGAAACCAAAACGTGGCAGAAGATTTTTGTGAATTCAGCAGAGTTGAAATGGCTGTCTTCACAGTGCCATTATTGAAAGGGACACAAATTAAGATTCCCTGTCTTCCTGAAGTGGGAGCCTAGTAGCAGATTTTTCTCTAATATAGTTGAGACTGCACCACCGTTGTCGGAATACATCAGAAGAGCTCCCCCCCCCTCCCCGGCCTGAGAACAGATGACTAGGAATGTCAAGTGTAGGACTGCTGCTAGTCCAGGTTTACACCTGTGTGAACCTCAAAGGCTGGTGAGACACAACTCAAGACAAACGTTCCCTAGAGGAAGATACTCACACACTTTTCAAAGATCTATTGATTTTACATTTGTGGCTGTTTTGCCTGTATGTGTAAGTGCCTCACATGTTCCTGGTGCTAACAGAATTCAGAAGAGGGCATTGTATCACCTAAAACTCCAGTTTGGGATGGTTGTGAGCCACCATGGGGGTGCTGGAAACTGAACTCAGGTTGTCTGCAAGATTAACAAATACAGAACCATCTCTCCAGTCTCCTAAAGAAAGATACTTTCATCTTAGGCCCCCATATAGTCCTATGGATACACCTGGAAGGACAATGCTCAATATGCAAAGATACCCTGGCCCACTGGGAAACTATATCAGGAGAGGTACAACCAATAATAGACCCTCAAGAGTGTCTGCTGTTATAAATACCACTTAGAGAAAACATATGCACTATAATTACTATGGTTGAAGCAATAAAATGCAAACTAAGATATTTGCAGAGAATTAAAAGTGACATGCATTTTTAAAAAGTTCATTACAAGTGTTGAAGTGGGCACATTGTATCTTATGTCTCAAAAGAAATATTTATGCTTTACCATTGTGAAAACCCAAAGACCCCTAAAGAATTCCAAGTACAGATGTTGCTGAATGAAAAAGTATCACCCTTGGCTCACTCACAAGAAAGTGTTTGCTTCATATGAGGATCTGAAGAACCCTTGCTAGGACATTCTTCTGAGCTGTCAAACCAGCAAAGGATGTAACCTACTGAAAGTGACCATCGATCCAGTGAGCATTGTGGATGGTCTCACTTCAGCAGTACTTCCCTGAGGGGATGATTGTGTTTGCAATAGGAAGGCAAGTTCTTGATTAAAAAGGCTTCCCAGGCCTGGGGGCATTATGGTACATGCCTTTAATCTCAGCACTTTGGAGGCAGAAGCAGGCAGATCTCTGCAAGTTTAAGGCCAGCCTGATCTACAGAGTGAGTTCCAGGCCAACCAAAGCTACATGGTGAGAACTTCATCAAAAATAAAGTTTTCAGATTGCTTTGTATTTCTGTCTTTTCACAGAAAATAATAGTTTCTTTGGAGGAAGAAATTACTCTCAATGGAACAGCTGTCTTCAGGAAGAAAAAAAAAAAAGTATTTGAAGAAACAACTGGCCCTGCAAATGTTTGCAGAACTTCAATTATCCCAACCTACCCTAGAAACTCACTGAGGTAGAACATAATTACAAAATGATGCTTGAAAAATGCTGGCCACTGCTTGGCCCCTTCTGGGCCTGAATTGGCAGAGAACACAGATGGCTCCCCCTTCCCCCAGACTTCTTCGTCTTGTGGGGGCATGGCACAATCAACCAGCAGCTGCTCAACCCCTTCTGGGCCTGAATCAGCAGAGATCACAGATGGCTCCTCCCAGACTTCTTGTCTTGTGTGTTTGTGTGTGTGAGAGATGTACAATCAACCAGAAGCCTCTGGTGCCAGGCAGCTGGGCACCATCATACCGAGGGCCACCTGAGGTTTCTAGGCCCCAGGCATGGGAGAAGGGAAAGGCAACAGCTCCATGCCATGACTTGTGGCTTGGGTGGGCAGGACTTAATCAAGTGCTACCTGTGACCCAACCAAGAGCTCTGGCACTTGGTGGGTTAGGCACCATTGTGGTGAGAAAGAACAGGGTAGGGAGGTGGAAGAGAGGGGTAGGAATGGTTCTTGGACTGCAGAGAGAGGTGCATCTGGAGAGGTGAGGGTGGTGAGGAATTGGCTGCCATGAATGACCTGCTGGCCACCCAAGTCCAAGGTGATGTCCTGGCCTAGGCTATGGCCAAAGGTCAGGTCTTGGTCCTGGGCCCAGGGACAGCCAAGGGGGCAGGTGTTGATATCTGTGGGTCCTAGGTAGGGGTCTGTGGTCTGGGCTGCCAACTGGTGCCATTGTGACACCAGGGCCAGGCTGCTGCCTAGGACCATGTCTGGGTCCATGGTCCTACCACACTCAGGGTCTGTATTGATGTCTGTGGCCCATGTTGCCAGCAAAGATTACATAGATGCCTGGGGTCTGGGCTACAATCTGTGGCCATGAGGCTGTCTGAGGGCCATGTGGCCACCAGGGATATGCTGATCTGAGTGGCCTGCACTGTCACCCAGGGCCATGGTGTCATCTGGGACGGGGCTACTGCTTAGGGCCATGTCTGGGTCCATGGCTCTGCAGCAGCCGGGATCTGAGGTGGTGTCCAATGTGGTGATATATTGTGTTCCCTAATAAGATATGCCGAAAGATCAGCGAGACAAAGGAACAAACCACAGCCACCATCACTCTTACCTCATCAACTCCTTAGCCTGAAAAGGCTTTCTAGCCAAAAGGCCTCTAGTTGAAAGGGGTTCCTCAGCCGAAAAGCCTTTAGTTCTGTCTCCTCACACCTTACATAACTTTCTCCTCATTTCTATTTTTTTTATTTTAGAGTAGATTCAATAATCTACCCTTTTATCATATCTACATTTTCTCTAATGTGTGATATATTTTGTGCCCTAATAAAACATGCCTGAAGATCAGAAAACAGAACAAGCCACTAGATTAAACATCGAGGCCAGACAGTGGTGGCACACACACTTTTAATCCTAGCATTCAAGAGGCAGAGATCCATCTGGATCTCTGTGCATTCAAAGCCACCATGGACTACATGAGATTGATTCAGTCTAGGAGAGAAAACAGAGCCAGGCAGTGGTGGCTCACATCCTTAATCCCAGTACTGGAAAGCACACATGCCTATAATCCCAGGAAGTGATAGCTGGGCAGAGAAAGGTATATAGGGCATGAGGAGACAGGAACTAAAGGCTTTTCAGCTGAGGAGCCCCTTTGGCTAGAGGCCTTTCGACTAGAAAGCCTTTTCAGGCTGAGGAGTTGGTGAGGTGAGAGGTGGTGGTTGTGGCTTGTCCCTTTGTCTCTCTGATCTTTCAGCATATTTTATTAGAGTACACAATATATTACCACAGTGTCCATGGCTCCTGTTGCCATTGAGGGCTCTGCAGATGTCTAGGGTCAGGTTGCCACTGGAGACCATGTTGGTGCCCAAGGACCATGCTGCCACATGGGCCATACTGATCTGGGTGGCTTGTGCTGCCATCAGAGCATGGTGACATCTGGGCTGAGCTGCTGCCAAGGGCTATGTCTGGGACTGTGGTCCTGCTGCATCTGGGGTCTGTAATGATGTCCATGGCCCATGTTAGCACAGGGGCTCAATAGAACCATACTGTGCTGAGCCAGCCCTTCCCTTCTTCGGTCGTGGGACACCTGGCCCTTCCCCTTGCTGGATACTGCAGCAGGAGGGCTGATTCTGCCATCCAGGGGACAGCTTGCCCCTGCACTCTGGAGAGATGGCCCCAGCCCTCACGACAGGTGTGCATCTAGAGTTGACCCTGCGATCGGGGACACAGGTAAGCTGACCCTGAGGGCAGGAGAGCAGGAGAGCTGACCCTGATCCCTCTTTTCTGCCATGTGGTAGCATGGGTGAGAAAGATGCCCCCTCCATTACCTCCTGTGGTAGGTGAGAGAGCAGGCTCTGGGGTCCCAAGAGTGGGAGAGCTAGCCTGGACCCTCACTGGCTACAGCACACCGGAGAGCAAGCCCTGCACCCCACCTGGGCAGCACACTAGAGCTAACCCTGTTGTCAGTTGTATAGGAGAGCTCATCCCCACCCACCCCACCTCCCTATACCCCCTATAACAATCAGGAGAGAGGCCCTGCACCTTGCCCGGGCAAAGCAGCAGAGCTGGCCCTAGTGATGTGAGTGTAGGTGACCCAGATCTAATACCCAAGAGCAGGAGAACTGGCCCTGCTCCTTGCTGCAGGCTGTTTGGGGTGAGCTAGCTGAGGCAGTGCTGGAGAGCTCGCCTGGGTAGTTGATGATAAGGTAAATGCTGACCAACCCAGCTACCGCCCAGGCCCAGAACCAGGGCTATGAGTCGGCCCACCCCAACGTCCACCAGATCTGTGAACTGCTGGAGCATGTGAAAGGGACAAACCTACAAATCTTAAACAGCAGGATCTCCATGGCACAGAACAACAGGATATCCAAGAGGAGCCCCAGTGAGAGCCCATTATCCTTACTGGTGGTGTAGCAGAAGCCAGAGGCCTCGAGCCAGGCCAATGGCTCCTGGCAATGAATGCCTGCAAGTAAAAATGAATGGACGAAAGGGTAAACTGTGTGATTCAACAAGCCACACTACCGCTTCTACAACAGATTCTTTTCCTTATTATTTATTTATTTTTAGTCTTGTTTCTTTTGTTTTTGGTTTTTCTTTTAAATTTGGGTTTGATGGAGGGGTTGCAAGGGCAGAGGGTGGATGCGAGGGGACAGGGAGATAAGTGGGGTGGGAATGCATGATGGGAACTCCACAAGGAATCAATAAGTGTAAAAAAAGAAAAGTGCTGGCTAGTAAAATACAGTGTCAGCTGGCTGATCTGTAATTGATTTAATAAATTGAGGAGGTTCTGTGATCATGCTGGATTTCTTTCCTTTTCCTTCAAGTAGGATGCTGCCAGGATAAATGATATGTCTTTGGCCATAAATATTGTGACAAAGTGGGAGTGTGACTTCAGAAGAAAGTCTTAGATATAATATCTATCTGGAGGGGGATTTGTTATGATAGTAAGAAACAGGTAAAGCAGGACTGAAAATATAATAAATATTTTTGTTAATATTATTCATAAAATATTTAAACACTTACAGTAATTTTCTTTTACCCGAAGTAGGTCTTGCAGGACTCTCTCAATCTCATCAGATCTCTTTTAGGTGTGTGATGGATGATGTTGCTCTGTATGCTGTGAATGTGTGCTCTGATTGGTTGATAAATAAAATGTTGATTGGCCAGTAGCCAGGCAGGAAGTATAGGCAGGATAAGCAGACAAGGAGAATTCTGGGAAGAGGAAGGCTGAGTTAGGAGTCGCCAGCCAGACACAGAGGAAGCAAGATGTGAAGGCAGAACTGAGAAAAGATACCAAACCATGAGGCTAAACACAGATAAGAATTATGGGTTAATTTAAGTGTAAGAGCTAGTCAGTAATAAGCCTGAGCTAATGGCCAAGCAGTTATAATCAATATAGGCCTTTGTGTGTTTACTTGGGGAATGCAAGTGGGAGAGATTTGTCCTGACTTCCAGCCGGCTGGGACACAGGAAAACTTCCAGTTACAGGTGTGTAGTAATGAAAGGCAGAATCAGGCGGATGGACACTGACATTTCTTACATCTATTGCTTGGCTGTCTATTTCATTCTGTCAGTTGGCTTTATAATTTATTATTATATAAAGTGCAACAAATCTGCTTTCTCATTCACCAGCAACTTTGCCTTCCATTTAATACCAAAAATTGGGTCTCTGGTGGGGCCACCCACCTCTGACCATTCCCTTAGATGTGAGGCTCATTTCTCAAGCACAGTCCTCTCCTTGCCTTCTGGCTTTTCTCAAAGTCCTGGTACCAGGCGACTATATCTCTCTCCTGGTCTTAGCCCTCTACTCCTACTTTTTTGGATGACAGTCCACTGAGCAGCTTGTACCTCCTCATTCATCCTCGATGAATCTCTGGAATGCTAGAGATTCCAGCCCTTGGATATCCTTCTCTCTGCCTCACCCCTGGGAACTGTGTCACACATCTCCCTGCTCCCATTGGATGTCTTTTGGAGACCCAATGACCATTCTTTGGACCAGGCAGTTGGGGAACTGAGATCCATGTTCTTCCCTTTTCTTTGCTCCAAGACCTGCTTGTGTCTGTCTGTTCTTTCTCTCTAAATGTTCTGTTTGCTACAATGTGCAAACCAGAGATGGAGAAGCCAGCTTCATCTCTCACAGCACACACCAGTTCTCCCTTTCTATTTACTCAACTCCTGTTTTATTCTGTGTGTATGTACATGTAACTATTAACAGCAACCATGTGGCTCTCCTCCATCTTGGCTGGTAACCTCATCATGATTTCTTGTGAGGTCCAGGGAGTCCACTTGGGTCCATCTGAACAGCATCTTGCCAGGTCCAAGCAATGCTGGATGGTTCCACAGAGCCTGGACAGTGATGTGGAACAGCCGCTCCCCTAGGACATGGCCAGCACCCTAGTTTTCTCAGGTCCCCCAAAGATGATTGACGCCCTCCAGGTCAGCATGAAGAAGTCTCAAGAATATGGTGCCCTCATCCCCGCCTCACCGGCTACCCCTTTCTAACTCCTCACCTTTTTATAATAAACAAAAAAGAGGAATGTTAGAATTTAGGCATCTGTACTGGCCTGTCCTCAGGGTCCTGACAGTATGTGTCCTCAGCTGTAGGCACTAAGAGCACCCCTGTGTGCAATTGCTACTTTCCCTTATAAAAGGCAGGCCTTGCCCTCCTCCTGTCTCCTTTCTCTTTCTTTTTCTCATCCCCAGGGACTGGTGTCTGCCCTCTTCTCTGCCCCCTTCTCTTCCCTCCCCTCAGTAAACCTCCTACATGGGCCCTTTGTGTGGTGTGATTCCTTCCCACTGTTTTTAAAATACAACACCTATACCATAATTTGTCGTCATTTTTTTTATAGCCATTCTGATGGGATAAAATTAAATCTCAAAGCAGTTTTTATTTGTACTTCCCTGATGGCTAAAGATGCTGATTATTAGAGATACCACAAGACAATAAATAATAGATTGAGTGTCAGGAATGTATTACCTCTTTAAGAGTTGTTGGCCAGGGAGATGCCATGGACCCCAAAGATTATAACCCTACTGCCAATGCCATTGGTTACCCCCAGAAGTTGATGGTAAAACCCTGTTGTTGACGACACTACATTTTTGAGTAATAGAACCCAGAGAAATCAAGCTGGTAGTGACCTGGAAGCTTCCTTCTTACTGGCTGTCTTCATAATGCTTGAAGGAACTACACATGCTACTGGAGAAGAAAAGTAGCCATCAGAATTACCCAGCTGTGAACTCTGTGAGCTTCAGTAAATTCTGGTCTGACAAAACATACCCATTGATATATTACTGGCATGAATGACATATATATAATCTTTCCATTTTTTGATTGGACTTAAGGTCTGCTCCCCAAGATGAACCCCATATCTGGCACCAGTACGAGGCCAAGAACCTATGGCTAGATAGGTCATAGGCCTTAAGGGAGAACCTACTACTGTTATTCTGCTGAACAGGCATAGTATTAAACTGAATTCTAATGTCTTATTATACCCATAGATCAGAGCATATCTCATCCCTTATCAGAGAAGCTTCCATTTGGAGTAGATGTGATTAACACAGTGACCCCCAATGGATTGAGATGCAGAGTAAGAGACTTCAGAATACTTAGTCCTAAATGGGACATTTATACCATACCTCCTCCTCCCAAGGCCCAGGGACTATTGCAGAAGAGAGTGAGAGCCAGAGCCAGTGGATAATTACAAAGCAACAGTGTCTTCTGGACACAGCAGCGAAGCTGCATTTAAGAACTCACAGAAGAATTGACAGCATTCCTAAGATCTGTACAAGCTCAAGCCAGACCACATCTCATCACAAATAGGGCAGGGAGGTAGGCACAAAGACCCACTCAAAGCCACAGAGTGGGATTTTCACATTTGACATAGGCATTGACTGAGCTGCTCCAAGAGACAGATGTAGTTCTCTTTAAGAGTGTAGCTTCTAGTAAATCAGCCACTCCAGTGGAAGGCCACATACCCAAGATATATGGGTAACATGAATTGGACCTAACTTTTTAAAAGAGGACACAAAGTTAGGTGGATAGGGAAGAGACGTTTGTATCTGAGAAGAGCTGAGAAAGGGGTGAATATCTGAATATGATCAAAGCACATTATATGAAACCCTCAAAGCACTAGTGAAAAATAAAGGCTGGAAGAAAAACAAGAAAGCAAGAAAGACAGACAGTCAGAAAGAAAGAAAGAAATTGATATATAGATTGATTGAGCATATACATGTACACACACACACACACACACACACACACACACACACACACACACAATGAGCAAGCCAGATAAAGCAAGTCTGTAAGCAGGATTCTTACATGTTCCCATGTCAGTTCTTGCTTTGGTTCTTTGTATTACAAACTGAGAAGTATAAGAGTAAGTAAATCCATTTATTCCTAAGTTGCTTCTCATCAGTGTTTTATCCCAGCAACACAAAGCAAACTAATACATCTAATACACTAATATTTAGCTTATGGCTTCCCCACCAAGTAGAGGAGATTGTCCTGAGATACTTGCTCGTTGGCTGGTAAAGGATGATGTATGCCACCTCTGCCTTGTGTATCAATGTGGCTGTAGTATAAAAAGCAAAGCAAAGAACAGCAAAGCAGGACGTGCTAATACTTGCAGTATGTCTGCCGTGAAGCTGCTCCAGCTTACCATCACTTCTTTCTCTCCCCTGTGTTCAAGCACTCTTTCAAGAAATAACCTAGGATTTTTTTTTTCAAACACTCTGATCCTTAATTCAATAAATCCATCTTCTCTCCGTCCTGGAAATTGGAGCAACATTTTCCATTCTTCAGCATCCTGGCATTTTTCCTATTTTCCGTGGTTTCCTGGTGATTATCCTCAGTGGCTCAGTAATTATTGCCATGCGTTCCTCCTATGATATGGCTTTATCTTGCCAAGAGATCTGAAATCATGAGTTACAATGGCCTTGGGGCACTCCTGCTTCTCATCCTAGCAGATTTTTCCCAATGAATATTTACTCCTAACATTCCCTGGGTCCATGACTTGGCAGAAAAAAGAAACCTGTGGGTCCCTTAAATGTTGCCAAAAGCCACGTCCTTAGAAGCATCTATATCATCATAGGCAGTTGGATCCCTGATCTAAAGCACAACCAATAAAACTATTTTAGAGTCTTAGAGTTTTTCACACTGTGTGGTTCAGCTGTGGGACCAGAAGCACACAAACCCTGGCAGTCCTGTCACTGATCACTTGCTGGTGCTTGTTTAGGATGCTCACGTTAGGCACTGGGAAGAATGAAAGGAGCCAGATTCTTTTTGTGTCTGTTCTCTTATTTATTCTTTCATTCTATTTTTAATTCTCACTCAGTTAACTCATGAGATTCTAATGGTTACAGTTAAACACCCCCCTCCACAGCCTAGCCACAGTGGGAGAAGTAGAAGTTCACAGCTAAACTAGAACCAGAATCCAGACCTTTGGATGACTCATTGGAACACGCAAGTGTGAGAGGGGTGTTTAGTTCCAGTTTAAACAAACAGCACCGACGCTGCTTTTCCCGTTAGCACTGCTGACAGTAGAGTCTGAACACGAGTTTCCATATGGGAACTTCATCTTCAAATGTCCAGAATGCAAACATAGCTTTTTAGAACATCATTCTGCCCAAGCCTACCAACCAGCACCTGGAGCAGAACCCACTGGTAAACAATGTTTGCTGAACTGAACTTACATGTCACAAAGAACATGAGTCAAATCTTGGACTGACAGTCATTATAGCTGTTTCAGAGGCAGCAAGGTTTGTGGAGGAAATAATCTCAGAAGAAATCATAGAATATGGTCACTGATCATGTGAAAAGCCATCACAAGAGCAGTAATACTACAGCTCTGAAGCTTGTTTTGGCATTTGAACTCTCTCTCTCTCTCTCTCTCTCTCTCTCTCTCTCTCTCTCTCTCTCTCTCTCTCTCTCACACACACACACACACACACACCCATGAATAAGCTTCCTTTTATTCCCTGCTCTTAAAAAATCGTGGAGAAAAATAGCGAGGCAGCTTGAGATCACACAGTTCCCTGCTCTTGGAAGGGGTCTTGAATGGTAAGGGTGGGCCTGCTGATATAGGGCCAAGGAGCACCCACTTACTCTTATTTGTACCCTTTTTCAACTGAATTCCAGTGAGACCGTGGAGGAATCCCTGCTGCCCTCTGCCATGAGGGCTGGCTGCGGTAACCTGGACAATGGGAGTGTTCCTGTGGCCTCTCTTGTAAAAAGGGGAGAACAGGTGCTGGTGAAACTTGCCTGATTCTTCTTTCCTGTTCCTTGTTTGATGAATTTGGGTCAAATAGCTAAATTCACCCCGCTTGGGAGTTTGTAGCTTAAGGGTAGAACTAGAGACTGTGGCTCAGGAAACCCTTCACCTCTTCCCTCCCGTTTCCCTCTCCTCTGTCCCTTGGCCCTCCTTTGCCCCTCTCCCCTCCTTCCCTCTTACTTTTCCTCCCTCTCTTCCTTCTTTACTTTCTTCACAGGGTCTCATATAGACCCGGATGGCCTCAAACTTGATAGGTAGCTAAGAATGACCTACCTATATGTCCTGGGTGAGCGCTGGGATTACAAGTCTGCACCCCTGTGCTCAACTTGGGGAGATCCCTTATAAAAAAAATTAAAAAAAAAACAAACATGTAGAATTTCTTGTAGTCAAGCCCTCCCCCATTTTAGTGTAGTAGGTGCTCATACATACTTATTTCAAGCTCCGTTTGTCAGGAAGAACACACCATAGCTCTGTTCCTACAGTTAAGAAAATGAGGAGGGCTGGCGAGATGACTGGGCAGTTCAGGGCATATGCTGTATTTCTTTTGTGGAGAATCAAAGTTCAGTTCTCAGAACCCACATAGGGTGGCTCTCAGCTTTCTGCAACTCCAGCTCAAGGGGAATCCAACACCTCTGACTTCTATAGGCACTGGCATCATATGTATGTAGACACACACACACACACACACACCACACACACACACACACACACACACACACACACACACACACACACACTAAAAGTCTTAAAAAGAAGCTGAAAAGAGTAAGAATGTGTCACAATAGCTGAAAGTTCATTATGTCAAAGTGAGTCTTTAAACTCTCTACACCACTGACTATTCTCATGGTCCATAACTCAGGGGCAATCCTACATGATTCTTAACTGCAACTCTAACCAAAGATTATTTCAACAACATTACAAAATCTATGTATCTATGTATATCTCTATATATATTTCAATAGATATATTTACATATGTAGTTCTAATGCATCTATCATCTACCTTTCTGTCATCTATCTATCTATCTATCTATCTATCTATCTATCTATCTATCTATCTATCATCTACCTCCCTGTGTATGTATGTATGTATGTATGTATGTATGTATCTATCATCTATCAACCGTCTATTTGTTACCTGTTTATCTATTTACCATCTGTCCATCTGTCTGTTCATCCTTTTGACTATTCATGAAAGAAGAAAAGCAGTGAGAGAATTTGGAGGCAAAGAGTTAGTAAACTACTGTTTTTCCTTTTTAGCTTCATGTCAGTGGTGGGGTTCTGTGGGGTGTGGTGAGGAAGACTTCCAAAAAATAAGTGAACACATTGCAAGTACTGCACTGAATGAATTTCGTTAATAAAGTTTTCTATAACAACCAAATACTTTAAATTTTAGTAAAAGTATAAAAAACAAGCACATAAAGGTGTATATATGTAGCTGGAGGGCTTCTCTCCAGGTTCCACCAAGCCCTGCAGTCCCACAATCCACGTATAAAATAATCACTCAGACATTTATATTATTTATAAACTGTATGGCCGTTGTAGGCTTCTTGCTAACTGTTCTTATATCTTAAATTAACCCATTTCTATAAATCTATACCTTGCCACGTGGCTGGTGGCTTACCAGCGTCTTTACATGCTGCTTGTCTTGGCGGTGGCTGCAGTGTCTCTCCCACTTCTTCCTGTTTCCCCAATTCTCCTCTCTCCTTGTCCCGCCTATACTTCCTGTCTGGTCACTGGCCATCAGTGTTTTATTTATATAGAGTGATATCCACAGCATATATATGTGTGTGTATATATAATATACATTATAATATATATCTTAGTAGTTTTCCCAAGTTGAATATACATATGTACCTAAAACAGAGAACAGAATACTGCCAATTCTTCTGATGTTTTGCTCTGTGCTGGTGAATAGAGTTATGCAGAACACACTTCTGTGTCTGAGTTCCTTTTCTTAGTATTATTTTGTGACATAACTGTATGGCTGTGTACAGTCACAGAACTTTCCTTCTCACTAGTGGAACATGCTGTACTGTGTGACTACACCCTAGTTTAGTTATAAAACTTTTGTAACATCTTACAATTTGGAGATATTTTAGTCATGATGTGGACATTCTGATTCATATTATTGGTTTATGTATACATGTAATGCTTTTGATAAAAGATTCATGGTTTATGTGTTCTGAAGAAGAACTGGAATATTGTACAGTGCTCTGGGGACTGTCTAGAAGGCATTGCTAGCTCAGAGGGTGAGCATTTTTTGCCTTTTGTAGTTGCTAGCAACTTCACACAGTGTTTATTAATGTGTACTGGAAAGATCAATGTCTAAGAATTCCATTTGATTCACATCCTCCCAGGCTCTGGCCAGCTGCAAAATACTGTGGATTCCATTAGTTTGGCTATTTGTCCCTGTGCTTTTTCCAATTATGGTCTCAGTATCTCTCTCTCATACAGTCGCTCCTCTCTCTTGTCGACTGGACTCCTGGGAGCTCCACCGGGGCTCGGCTGCGGATCTCTGCATCCGCTTCAATCAGACACTGGATGAGAGTTATATCATGACAGCCAGCATGGAACTAGAGCAGGCCCTCTGGATAAGTGAGACAGCATTTTAGCTTGAACTGTTTGGGAGGCTCCCAGGCAGTGGAGCCAAGACCTGTCCTTGGAGCATGGGCTGGCTTTTTGGAGCCTGGGGTCTATGCTGGGACACTGCTCAGCCTTGGTGTATGGAGGAGGAGACTGGACATGCCTTGGCTGAGTCTATCAGGCTGGGCTGACTTCCCAGGGGAGACTTTGCCTTGGAGGAGGTGGGAGTTGGGGGGTGAATTGGGGGGGAGGGCTAGGGGGCTGGGGGAATCTATGGCTGATATGTGAAATTAAGTTAATTATAAAATAAAAATATTAAATAAAAAATAAATCATGTAAAAAAAATACTGCGGATTCATTGTATACTAGCTGGTGCTGTAGACCCTCTCTGAGACTCTTGCCAGTTTTCAATGACTGAACCCTCAACCATCTCCACATTTTAGCTTACTTGTGAGAACTATGGGAACACTTTATTCAAATTACAGCAGAAGACATTAGAGGTGTCATGTCAGTTCCCACAGTGGAAAGCAGGCTGGAGTTACTGCAGTGTGTACAAATGAGTGTGTTAGGCTCAACACGCAGACGACAATAACAACAAATAAAGAAACCAACCAAACAACATCCACTGACAACAATAACAGCAAACCCTCAATACACCAGAAGTTTATTTTAAATTCCATTATTTCTGACAAGATTTAGACTAAATAAAATTCATAAATTTTCAGATTCTCTTCATAAGTCACGTTTTTTATTTTTCCCAATTATCTGAAATGCAGTTTTGTGAAACAGATGCCAGAAAATTAGATGTGCCTGTTAAAAGTCCAGCAAATTTGAGACACTGTATCTTCCCAGAGACTCCGAGGCAAGCAGAAGAGGGAGGCCTTATCCTGCTCCAGCACACCGCATGTCAAATGTAATCATAGTTTAGAAGCCAAAGTTTGAAATTCTTCACTAAAGATCTTTAATCTATTAGATTAAAATTACAATTCTACGGAGTAGAAATGATTTCAACAAAACCTTCCCAGAGCTTTCCTTGCGGTTCTGCTTCTGTTAACTTGGACATTCTCCACACGGAAGCTGTAGTTTCTAATGTGATTCTTGCTTTCCCCCATCCTTTCCTCCTCTCTTCTCAGCTGACCTCCCTCTCCTCATCTCCTCTCTCTCTCTCCCTGTCATCCTGGCTTTCTTCCTCTTTCCCCATTTCCTGATTGGCTATTCTTTCCACGCTGATGTTCAGCTCTTTCCTCCATAATGTTCTGTTTCCTTATTCTCTATGCTAAGACTTCCTATTGTCCCCTGCTATTTCATTTTTCTGTCAAGTATATATAGAAAGGTCAATACATACACACATGGAAGTTTGTGAGTGGGTGGAAGGATGTATATGGATGGATGGTTAAACGATAGCTAGGTAGATGTGTGATGCCTGTACTTGAAGGGACAGGAATGGGGGCTATTGGGAGTCTTAAACATTGCTATTTATGATTACTCTCCTTCAGAAACTGTTCTTTAGAAAGGACTGTGAATGCGGAGTGTGCCATGACCAACATCCTCAATATGCTCCATAGCTTCCATCTCCATCTCTTCTCTTGTGCTGTTTATTACTATTAGTCTTTTTTTTTTTTAAAAAAAAAAGCTCCTGATTGTTTTTAAACAGAGAAAGCACTCTACTCTGTTCTTCTATTTTAATTTGACTGCTGAAGTTACTGCTATCTGATTTCCTAACTTTTAGGAGAAAACATTCGTTTTCTTCTCCTAAAAGTGGATCCCTTCCTTATATCCTAGGAGTCTAGTTTCATTGAAATGTGCTTTGGTATAGCTAATCCATGGTGCTGTGTATATTACAAACCCTTCTCTGGTGGAGATTTTTGGGCTGTGGTCCTGAAAATGTCTTCTATTATTTCTATGCTGATTTTTCTTTTATTAGTTTTCTCTTCTGGTACCCCTAGTATTTGAGATATTGGGCTTTCTATACTAATTCTCAACCTTCTTAACTTAAAATGTTTTATTTGTCCCTTCATTCTAGTTTTCATGGCATTTCTGCACCTTTTTCTTAAAATTTTCTTATTTCGGCTATTCTACCTTCAGTGTTTTTGAGGTTTTCACCTGTTTCCACTCTAATAACCTCTTATTCCTTCACAACTGGGATGCATTTGAATATTTTGGAGACATGAGTGGTCTATGTGGGCGAGGTTTTCTTCCATTCCTTATAAGTCTTCTGCTCTGGGCCCCATTTCCTGTTATTTTGGAGCTGCTTTTACACTACAGACACTGAGCACATGCCTGGAAACTGTTTCCCATTTGGTAGGAGGTTCTGAGAAGCAGATGTGTGTTGGTGCAGTGTGTGGATGGGCAGTTCCACTGAGCGTGTCAGGACAGCATGACCTCACACTGAGGGCATCACCTGGTCATCATCTGGTTGTTTGGTTTCACAGTGGAGAACCCTATGAACCCTAAAGGGAACAAAACAAAGAAGGGCTTTTGATAGAGAGCACGTGTGGCCAACAAATTTAAAATAACTATTATTTAACTATGGTCCTTTGTCTAGAAGCTTTGTGGAAATGAGGAGAGGCTGTGCTGTGCTTCCTGTCACTTGGTTTTATTCTTATGTTTTGTCCTATGGCTTTCAAGTCCTAAGACTTTCTGAAGTTCTACATGGACATTGGTTCAGTTCACACTTTACCTGTCCAGGGGTTCATCTCTAGCTTCCCCTACCTTGCTTTGTTGGTCTTACCTTTATACTTGTATTTTCCTGTTATATGTCGACATTTCTTATCCACTATTATCTTTTTTCTTACTTTTCTCATTTTGTTATTGAAT
Organism: Peromyscus leucopus; assembly: GCF_004664715.2. Lineage (NCBI taxonomy): Eukaryota > Metazoa > Chordata > Mammalia > Rodentia > Cricetidae > Peromyscus > Peromyscus leucopus. Next base: position 38,875,636 of record NC_051068.1, read on the forward strand.
TTTGCCATTTAAAAGCCCTTGTTAATTTGACATTTCTTGTTTGGAAAGAAAAAAAAAAACTTCTGATGTGACGTTATATGAAATGAAAATAGTCAAGTGTAGAGAAGAAGCACAAACTTGTTGAAGTGAGGCAGACATCTTCATTGCAGGGCTTACAAATGACTACTGCTGTCCAAATGTGGCAAAAGAGCTAATCCTAGATTTTACATTCTGTAAAGGGTTACTAAAGGGAACAGAACAAAGAAGTGTTCATGATAGAGACCACATGTGCCCAACAACTTTAAATAACTATCAATTAGCTTTGCACAGAGAGCTGCCACCAGTCCCTTTCAGTGGCTCCTCTTTTCCAGGGCCCTGCTTTTGGCAATTCAGCAAAATGCCCTGGAGTAAATAAAGCTCAGGATTGAGACTCCACCGAGCAACTGACAACTGTGAGCACCCCCCAACCTCAAACCCAGCAGCATCAACTCAAGACCCTGGAAGCTTCTACAGACACACCCAGCTACTTGGTGGATTTCTATGCTTATCTTTCACTGATTTTGCATACTCTTGACGATGCGATATGTGTACACAAGTTGCTTCTACAGACCTGATGATCAAAGCAGAAGTGGGCTATCTTCTTCCCTCTTTCTGGATGAGCAATGTTACATTGTTCCTGTCTGATGCTTTTCTTTGTATTTCTAAAGAATAGTTTACATTGATTCTTCAGTACTTTCCAGATTTAAAACATCTTATGTTAATTTCTTGTCATGAAAAATGAAGGCTGAGCTCTGTCGTATAGACCTCATAATCATTTATTTAAAGATGCTCATTGCAGCAAATTTTGCTTTATTAAATATATTCATTAATATGCAAATTATATTTGTAGGTGATTTTTATTACAGCTGACTACTGCACAATTTATGTTCCTTGTAAAGTTAGTAATTAAACTTCATTTCTAGCATTTATGCTCTGATACATAAAAATTCAGAATTTTACACATTAATGAGCTACTAAATATTTTTTTGTACATGTACAAGTTGTATAATGTACAAATCAGTAAATTTATATCTATCTCTTTAACATTTATAATTTCCCTGTGGGGAAACATTAAAAATCTTATCTTCCAGCTTTTTGAGATAAATATGAAAATATCATATTATGTTGATCTTGCTTTTGACCCTTTTCCATGAAATTTCATGAACAGTGTTTTCTAATACAAACTGTTGCTAATTGTCCAGATCTCCTCTCCATTTAAGCATCATATATCCTATCAATTTCATGTTTATGAGCCAGTTTCTCAAAGACAATTGACTGGAACTTGTCACACCTGGAGCAGAGTTGACATCTTGGACTCTTTATCGTCCTCTGGTGATGACCTTTACCCCAAGTTGTGTGGAGTCCTCGGGCTTCTCTAGCTTACATATTGTTTGTTGGCTAAAGACTTAATTTTGTACGTAGTTTTGTGTAACTTTTTGAGAATTTGTGTATTGGACAGCTCAAAGGCTTAAAGAGTTGTATCTGAAAGAGTCACTGTTCCACACACATTATTTATTTATTTGAAAATATGATTCAAAGTTGAATATATTAGTTTTTACTTTTAGATGGTTCCATGCCATTGTCATATACCTTGCAGTTTTGCTAGGTATATGACATAACTTTATCTTTATTTATTTGTAGTATAATCTGTTTTATTTTCTAAAAATGACTGAAAAAACTCCCCCATATGCTTTTTAAGTGACCTTTTCACCTCCACTGAGACATGGGTACTCATCCCTCAGTTCTGAACAATTTGCTTATAACCGGCAAAGGACAGTGGCATGGTGTGATCAGAATGCTGACACTAGACTATGAAAAGCAGCGCTGTTTCTGCCTCATTCCTGAGGATCCTTGTTTGTGGCTCCCTGAGCAACAACATAAAAAGTTGACTGCCTGAAACATTATGTTGAAATAAAACCCAGAGCGAACAGAAAGGCCACGTGAGGTACTGTCAACAGCCCCAGCCAAGTTTCCAGTTGATAGCCAGCATCAAATGCTAAATATGTGAGCAAATGAGACTTCAGAAAATTCTGTCCATCTGTGGAGTGATTTCTAAGTATCAAGTCTTTCCAGCTGAAGTCACAGATATTGTGTGGCGGTATTCTTATTGTATTCTGCCCAACATTCTTCATTTCTGCTGACACTCTTTGTCCTGTGTTATTCTTGCTCATTGGTCTTGGCATTTGGACTAGAACTATGCTATGCTTTTATGCTTGCCTCTTAAATCTGAGGGTGATGTGGCCCTCCTGGTGTTGACACTTGGCTCCGTTCTTTGCCCTCCATCTGCTCTCACTGTTTGGAATGGACTTGTTTGAGACTCTCTAGTTAACAGCATGACATGATTCAGTCTGTCCTCTGGAAACCCTGCCTCTGGATTGCTCAATTGGCTACGTGTCTATCAGGGTTGATCTGGCACTGCTCACTGAACTCAGGCCAAATTGGCAAACAGAGGAATGGTTTCTTGGTTTACAGGACACTTCTTTTGTGCTGTGAATGAAATCTCTTGTTTCTTTTAAGCATAAAAGGTAATTAATTTTGATGCACATTTGTAGCATGAATCTTAAAAGTTCTTATTAATAAAATCAAACCCGAGCCGAGTTATTGGGGTCCATGCTGGTAGATCAGAGAGACAGGACAAGCCACAGCTATCTCACCTCACCGGATCCTCAGCTGGTCTTGTCTCCTCAGACTGGAGGCTTCTGAGTCCTCATCCCAATGACTTTCAGCTGAATTGCTGCTCCAAAGCTTGAATGCTTAAACAGCCAAAAGCCTCTAGTTTCTTGCCCTCACGCCTTATATATCTTCCTACTTTCTACCACCACTCCCTGGATTAAAGGCTGGCTTTCTGGATTAAAGGCGTGTCACCATGCTTGGCTATTTCCAATGTGGCCTTGAACTCACAGAGAGCCAGAGGGATTTCTATCTCTGGAATGCTAGGATTAAAGGTGTGAGTGCTACCATTTTCTAGCCTTTGTATCTAGTGGCTGTCTGTTCTCTGACCCCAGATAAATTTATTAGAGTACACAATATTTTGGGGAACACAATACCCCCACATCTCCTCTCTTTTTGTCTAAAATTAAAAAAGCTTATAACTAATACAAGAAAAACTATCTTCAATAAGTATATGCAATATACAGTCAAGATTACATTAACAATGTCTAGTCCATTAACATTTGACAGATCCAGACAAAAAAACTCCATTATATATATTAACAATGTCCAGTCCAGTAACATCTGATAAACTCAGACCAAAAAATTTTCATTACTTATCTTATTTAAAACAAGTAGTTCCTTTTTAAAAGTAGATTCCATAATCTCCCTTTTTATCTTATCATATCCATATTCTCTCTTTTTTTTCATAATACATTCAGTAGTCTACCTTTTGTCATTTTTATATCTTCCCCTTTTTCTTCAGTGTAGATTCAATGATCTACCTATATATCCTATTATTTCTTTATCTTTTTTCTCAGAGTAGATTCGATGATCTATCTCATATCTATATTCTCTTTTTCTTTTTGCTTTCTAGGGGTGAAGATATCTTTAGGGAATCTTGAAAAGAAAATTTTGGGGTTAATCATCAAGTCCTGTATCATTTGTCTAGTCTTTGCATAAAAGGAAAGTTCAGGCTTGTTTCAAGTCCTTGTTCGAGTAGTCTGTCAGGCTGTATCATCTCAGCTAGTCCTCTCGAAATTGTCCTGACCAGTTTGTAGTCCAAAGTCGATTTTTCCATGGTGTTAATCGGCTTAATGGCTTTACCATAGTCCATGTGGAATCACCATTGTGGAGTCCTTTTTTTTTTTTTTTTTTTTTTTGCCTCCTCTGTGGTTTGGAGCAATCATAGTCTGATAAATGTCTGTCTCTCGGAACCATGAACATTCTTTCCTAGAACAGAAAATCTTCACAACAATTTCTCCCAGCCATTTGTCTTGCCAAACTTTTCCAAACTGACCTTTGCCGATGCTTTCTTGTAACACGATGGTCCTGGCAATTCTTCTCTGAACCAGCAGCAGTAAACCCTTTGTCCCAGGTAGCAGCATCACCGCAGTCACCAACACGATGAGAAGGAGCTGGCAACGTGGAGCAGTAGCCACTGCTTCCATGGTCCCACCACTGTTTGTGGTTCAGTCTGGGCCAAAGCTTCTCCCAAGCCTCCTAGGCCGTCGTCAAACTCGGAATCCTACTGCCTCTGCCTCCTTCAGCAAATCCTACTGGCGTGTGCCACCACAACCGGCTGAGTGTAGCTTGGGCCTGAGCTCGGGCTCACAAGGCCACAGGCAAACAGCTTTTTCATGAATTCGTACTACGAACGTTGGGCGCCAGATGTAGCATGAATCTTAAAAGTTCTTATTAATAAAATCAAACCCGAGCCGAGTTATTGGGGTCCATGCTGGTAGATCAGAGAGACAGGACAAGCCACAGTTATCTCACCTCACCGGATCCTCAGCTGGTCTTGTCTCCTCAGACTGGAGGCTTCTGAGTCCTCATCCCAATGACTTTCAGCTGAATTGCTGCTCCAAAGCTTGAATGCTTAACCAGCCAAATGCTTAACCAGCCAAAATGCTTAAACAGCCAAAAGCCTCTAGTTTCTTGCCCTCACGCCTTATATATCTTCCTACTTTCTACCACCACTCCCTGGGATTAAAGGCTGGCTTTCTGGGATTAAAGGCGTGTCACCATGCTTGGCTATTTCCAATGTGGCCTTGAACTCACAGAGAGCCAGAGGGATTTCTATCTCTGGAATGCTAGGATTAAAGGTGTGAGTGCTACCATTTTCTAGCCTTCGTATCTAGTGGCTGTCTGTTCTCTGACCCCAGATAAATTTATTAGAGTACACAATATTTTGGGGAACACAATACCCCCACACACATTTATGAGATTCAATGAGCCAGATGACTCCTTATTTAGTTTAGTTTTCTTTGGGAATAAAATATTTAATTTGTCAAACTCAATAAAATGTACACCAAGATAATAAATGTTTTAGCATAGGTGCACACACATATGCACACACATGAACACACATACACACATGCACATACATAATCTGGAGGACTCTAGTAGACAATAGAAACAGAAAACGATTACAGGGTGTGGGGGGTCAGCCCCCACTTTTATGACCACGGTACTCTCGAGCAGGGAGAAGTGGGAAATATTTAGATAGAAAGAGATACCTAGATGATGAGAGAAAAGACAGAAACACAGGATAGCCTCTGGAGGGCCTGGGGCAAAACCCACTAGCCCAGAACTTTATTCAAAAGGGCCTTTTATAACAATGTCATGGGTCGAGGCAAAAGACCTCCCCCTTGCCAGATACAGCCAAGTGTAGACCCTTCCAAACACCTGGTACTCAGGCCTCTGGCCCAATTATCCTCTTTACCTGCTGGGTAAAGTCACTAGGAAACCTTGGTGGGCTCCAACAACAGGGCTCCTGGTACAGAGACTGTGGATTTCTTCAAAATTTACTGTTTAGATGACACTGTAAGGCAAGGTATTTGTTCATCATGGAAAAGTTGTTTTCCTCATAAATCTGAGAAATTATGTGATTGCAATTTAAATATTAATTTAGGATCCCTTTTGCAATTTAAAGAAATAAGTGGCAAAATCTAAAACTTATTTTCAAATAAATTCAATAAAAAAGTGGGAAATTCTAATGTTAGCTGCGATTCAAACAGGTTGTGATGACTGGGTACAGTCACTGTGTGTGGACTGAATCTGAAAGGAAATGGTTTCTGCATACTTTCTAAGGGCTCTTTTCCTGTTATGGTTCATCCATATCTATGAACTCAATAGATTATTCTAGTATCCTTAACTCCAGCTTCTGTCTATTCTAACTTTGGAGGAATGAATATGCCTTTACAATAAAAAAAATGAAAAAAAAAAAAAAAAGAAACATGTCTACAGCTTAAAGTTTAGTACTGTAAAATGAAGATTTATTTGGTACAGGTTTGGGGATGGGGTGTTAGGGACCAAGAGGCTCATCTGGTGAGGGTTTCCTTAGCAGAGAATCTCATGGGGGGAGGGGCAGGTGGAGCAAGGGTACTTACATTACAAATTCACTCAGGATGTAATGACATGAATCTTGGTCATGGTTATACCTACCCCCCAAAGTCAAATTCCCAACATGACTGTTATGGGAACACAGGGACATTGGGAGAAAGATTCAAGCCACAGTGTGAGGCACAAGTCTGTAGCTGTCGTAGAGGGGATAGTAGCAACACACATTCTATACGTTTGTAGGGGTACACAAGAGAAAGTTATGTGTCATTTGTGGCATTTACAAAGTGAAAAATGATAACATGTGAAAGATGCCTGTGAACTATTGTGGTTGTAGATCTGAGTGTTCTGTTGAAACATAACCAATCTTGGGTAAATGATGAAAATGAAGATAAATCTGTAAGTAAAATCTAGTTATTTTATAAAAATGAGTTGTTTTTTCATATTTAAACAAGACAGTGGTGTTGTTATCATTAAAATTTACATGTAATGTTAATGTAAAAGAGAAGTTTTGTTAAATTTACATGTAATGTTAATTTAAAAGAGAAGTTTTGTTGTACATTTTTGTTTTTATATATTTTTGACTGCTTTGCCTGCATGTATGTACCATGTGCATGTAGGTCCTGGGGAGACCAGAAGAGGGCACTAGATCCCTTGAAAAACTGGAGTTCCAGACAATTTTAACCACCATGGGGGTGCTGTGAACTGAACCCAGATCCTCTGAAAGAGTAGCAAAGTGCTCTTAAAAGCCAAGCCATCTTCTTGCCCTTTGTTAAATGAAGCTTTTATTAATTTTAATTTAAATAAACTTTACATTGAGGTAGTAGTTATTAAAATTAATTAAAATTATTTAAAAAATCTTAAAATTATTAAGATTTTTCAAGAGCAACATTTAAATTAAAAATGAACTAGTGAGTTTTCATAACTTGTTAAAATGTTATGTAGTTCACATTATGACAGTTCATTGTCTTAGATTCTTAAAAGTGATTCTTAATTTTTATACAATGTATATTATGACTTTCATTGTGTTTGAAAGCAATTTACACAGAGAGAGACACATACACACAGTATTTCTTTACTCTGTCATGTTTTGAGATTTTATTTTTCCAATTAAGTCTTAAAATAATAACGCAAATCAAAAACATGTTGATCATTTTTTTGTTTCAAATCTTGCTTTAAGCAAAATTCTATATTAAAAACAGTGTTGAAAATAATTCTCTTTAGAAATTTATTTTGAGATTCATAGATATAAACTTCTCCTCCATCATATTTATAAACCTTTCTACATTTACTGTAAAAATTACTGAGATCTTTATTGGAATTACTCTTTTTGTATCCTTACCATTAATTTTTACTTTTAATAAGAATTAAAAAGTTGAAAATATACAAAGTTTGTAGTCAATCTTAGATCACAATTTTTAAAAACCATGGTATTATCTTTAGTAATAACAAATTTCCTATTGGTAACATGGCTAGCAAAGATTTCTATTAATTTTTTACCAATAATTTCTTCCATACTCGAGCACATTCTTTTTTGGTTTGTTTGTTTTGTTTTTTGACAAGGTCTCACCATGTATCCCTGGGTGTTGTAGGACTGAGAACATTAAAAGATCTTAAACTCTGGAGCCAGGTGGTGGTGGCGCACGCCTTTAATCCCAGCACTTGGGAGGCAGAGGCAGGTGGATCTCTGTGAGTTCGAGGCCAGCCTGGGCTACCAAGTGAGTTCCAGGAAAGGTGCAAAGCTACATAGAGAAACTCTGTCTCGAAAAAGAAAACAAAACAAAATTTTTAACTCTCACATACATACATTGTTAATTTTGTCCGTAAATTCAATTTCACATTGTTTATGTAAAACCCTTTTATAGCTTGCCTGGCTCAGTTTTCACTTGGTTTGAAATGTTATAAGGTCATACTTGGAAGACAGTTGATCCTCTGACCCAGAACACATTATATATCATCTCTGAAGTGCTCCAAACATGGCATCACAGTTGGCACAGTGGGGATTTCAATTTTCTTGGAACAAAATCAAACTATGTACTTCATGAGGCCCAGGGACTGCTTCTCAAGTTTCACATGATCTTAACAGTTTTGATTAAATTAGCATGCAATGACGTAGGCTGCGGGGGGCGGGGGGTTGCCCATCCTGTCTGAGGATGCATGAGCACTAGTTAGTGGCTGCCACTTTAACCACTGGGTTCTGGTGTGGGTTTGTTGTGCAGACTAGATACCAGATGAGGTATTTGGGTCCCTGAAGCAGGATGGGCCTCCATAAGTACCAACAAGCCATGGTATGGGCTTCTGAGTCACGGAGCAGGCACAGACTTTAAGAGCGACAAGGAAATAGTCAAAGTGGAAAAGAACGGAACTGGGTGCTTTCAGAAAGCTGGGAAGATGGTGTCGTGGTAAACACCGGTGAAACAAATGGTTAAACCAGTGGAAACTGGGAAGAAAAAACACACCTCATCAGCTTTTGGATTTTAGCAAGATTTCTGTACAGAATAGCCAGTTGGTGAGCTATCTATCACCACCATGGAAACACTGCATAAACACAGACGAGTTAAGGAAAAGCTCAGCAATTTGTAAGAAGGATTCTAAGCTGGTGTGGAGGAACCATATGACAAGCACTGAGACATCAATCTGCCTGCCATCTCCACCCACATTCACCTTCAAAAACATTACCAAAGAAATGCAAGTAGTAAGGAAAGATCAGGTCAAGGGCTGGCCGAGAACATTTGTTAGAATGTGTGATATTTAAAACCACCTTGCACCACACAAAACTCCCGGGAAGAGTTTCGGTTGAACTGGCTCAGGTAAAGCAGCTGTGGTAAGTGCAAGATCCGTGTTTAAAGAAATTTATGATGTACCAGTACCTTACCAAAAAAATAAAAAAAAAAATAAAAGCAGATATTTGTGCAGGTCTTAAGGGCCTCTGAGCTGGACTAAGAGCATATGAAATTTGTTTGTTGGTTTTTGAGATAGGGTCTCCTCATGTAGTCCTGGCTGGTCTCAAAGTCCTGATTTTCCTGTCTCAGTCTCTTGAGTGTTGGCACTGCACCACCACAGCCACTGGACTGGAGATGATGTAAAAAGGGTCTCTGGCACTGTAACTTTCTTGGTGTAGAAAGGAAGTAGATGAGATCACTTAAGAAGCATACTGTCTTTCTTCCATTGCCCTTCCATGGGAGTTTTAATGAAACACTATGACATGTGGGTAGTGAAGTCAGAGAAAAAGTGGAAGAGGATGAATAAGCAAGGAGTGTGAAGGCTTGGAAAAAAATAGCAAGATAGGTAAAAGTAATCGAGGGAAAGGGAGAGGGAGGAGGAGAGGGGGTTTGTCTTACAAGCACCCCACAGTGAGGTTTTAATAGGCTAGTACCCAGGAGTAAGCTGACTGTGATGGGCTCGCATCTCCATTGCTCTAGAAGATGGTGGGGAAATGTGAAACAAAGGTGATCCTAAGATAAAGAGAGCAAGACATTCACTTATTTAGTGATGTGTATACGGGATGATGTGTGTTCTATTTACATGGGAATATTTATTTGTTGATGTGTAAATGAAGAGATTAACAGAGTTGAAAAGTGGGGGACAGAGGGCTAAGGAGACAGTTTGCAGTTCTGGGGAGAGGTGTCCTAGCCTCCTTAACTGGAAAGTGGTTTAACTGGAGTTAAGGACTCTGCTATTGTTTGCAGAAAGACATGGATCCCTGGAAAGAGTCCCGAAAGCCTAGATTTATTTCACTTCTATCTCATGAAGAAAGAATGCACTGTTCAGTTTTGCTGTGCATAAGTTGTTTCACTCTCCTAACTTGAGATATTTAGTTTCAAAAAGTAGCTGCCTTTATTTACACTCTTAATCATTTCCCCTACATTTAACATCAATTCCTCTGCAATATATTGTCTATGTTTCAGAGCCACAACTAGAGTGTAGCTGCTGCTTTTTCTAAAAAAAAAAAAAAAAAAAAAAAAAAAAAAAAAAAAAAAAAAACAAAAAAAAAAAAAAAAAACAGTTCTGTGTTCTGATTCCATGCTGTCCTTATACTCAATCACAATAGGTTTGGAGATGGTAACAAAGGCAGAGAGTAGGTGGTGGGGTGAGAAGCTTCAGCACCTATCTTGCTAGTGGGTACAGCTTTAGTATTGTAGGAATCTCCCAGGCTGCACAAATGTGGCCTGTGGTTTCTAAGAAGCCACTAAGCATTTATTCTTGTGTACTATGGGTATGTAAGGATTGTTTTCACATGACTTTGGAAGCATTCCACATCAAATACCTTTGCCACTTGATTGGCCTAGGCAGGTTACAAACTGGCATCCTAGCACTTGCCAATGAAAATGCTGACACCCTCTGGCAGAACCCAGGTTTACTGTTTCCAGGGGTCCTTCACCTAACCCCTGATAGGTGCAAAGATATAGGAGGAAGGTTTTTATATCCCAGCAGCCACTTCCCAAATAACCGACTTGCAAACTTAATATTAATTACAAATGCTAGGTTAATAGCTCAGGCTTATTACTAACTAGCTCTTATATTTTAAATTAGCCCATATTCCTTATTTATGCTCTGCCATGTGCCAGTACCTTTATTAACATGACACATTCATCTCCTGCTCCCTCTGTGTCTGGTTGAGGACTCCAGACTCTGCTCTTCCTCCGCCCAGCATTCTCTTAGTCTGGCTCTCCTCCCCAGTCTCTTTCTGCCCAGCTGTTGGCCAGTCAGCTTCTTTATTAAACCAATCACAGTGATAAATATTCACATAGTGTAAAGGAATATTTTGAGCAGAATGAGTTTGTTAAAAGGAACTTGGGAAAAGTCTACAGATGGATTTTACTTTTCATTCACAAACCTTAGGTGCTGTTTTTGAGTATCAGCTTGACACAAGCTAGAGTCATCAGAGAAGAAGGCAAGGTGCCTCATTTGTGGAAATGCCTCCAAGAGATCTGGCTGTAGGGCATTTTCTCAGTAAGTGATTAATAGGGGAGGGCCCAGCCCATTTGGGTGATGCCATCCTTGGGCTGGTGGCCCTGGCTTCTATAAGAAAGCAAGTTGAGTAAACCAGGGGAAGCAAGTCAGTAAGTAGCACCCCTCCATGTCCTCTGCATCAGCTCCTCCCTCCAGGTTCCAGCCCTGTTTCAATTCCTGTTGTGACTTCCTCCAATGATGAACTATGATCTGAAAGTGTAAGCCAAATAAACCCTTTCCTCCTCAACTTGCTTTTTGGTCATGGTGTTTCGTCACAGAAACAAAAACCCTAAGACAGATACACTAACACGTTTTTCCACTTCCTGAATTTTAAGAATATAATGCTGAATTCAATCTTGCCCAGTTTCAGTTCAATGGTAGGAAACATGAAAATGTCCCCAAGACTTCTGTCAATGTAATACAACAAAAATAATTCCCATTGCACTGAGGAAAATAAACCAAGTAGGTGTAGACAACTTAGCTTTTGAGTTATTTGGACATATAATGGTCACTAAACAGAAGGAACATTGCAGCCAGGCTATCAGAATCATCCAGAAAAGGAATGAAACAAAACCAAACAAGCTGTCAACTACAGATCAACATTTCTCCAGAATACAGGGAAGCATTGGTACCTATATGAAGGCAGAACTTTTTCCAGAAAACAATGCCTGACATCACACAGCAGTGTTCCTTCATATCGTGATCCCAGCAGTAAGGATTTGCCAAGCCAAAGATTCAGTCGCTGACAGAGTTTAGAATAAAAATGGTACAGTGATTTGGACTATGTATTATAAAATGGAATAAACACAACGAAGAAGTATCTTTTAATCTTTGTATGGCATGCATGTATGATGTACATGAATCTATGTGTGAATGCACATGTGGAGATCAAAGGTTAACCTCTGGTGTTCATCCTTTACATCTTGTTTGCAACAGAGTCTCCCCCCCCTCTTTTCACTGTGTGTATATGTCAAGCTCTCTAGCCTGCAAGCTTCTTGGTATTTAGCTGTCTTTGCTTGACTTCCTATAGGAGGATTGATTACAGGTATGTGCACTACCGTGTGTGTTTCGGGGTCTCATTCAGGTCCTCATGCTTGCACAGCCACACTCTACCCACTGAGCAGTCTCCCCAGACCAAGACACTTTTTGTGGTAAGATAAAACTATTTGAAGAAAAACTGATGCTACAATGTTTGAAAGATGCAGAGAGGTAGTCTCAACCTTCCTAATGCTGTGACCCTTTAATACAGTTCCTCATGTTGTGGTGAACACCAACCATGAAACTATTATTATTATTTTTTTCAAGTCAGGGTTTCTCCGAGTAGTTTTGGTGCCTGTCCTGGATCTTACTTTGTAGACCAGGCTGGCCTTGAACTCATAGAGATCCACCTGGCTCTGCCTCCCAGTGCAGGAATTAAAGGCATGTGCCATCACCACTCAGCTCATAAAATTATTTTTGTTGCTACTTCATAACTGCAATATTTCTACTGTTATGAATTATGATGTAAATATCTATGTTTTTGACTGTCTTAGGTGATCCCTGTGAAAGGGACATTTGACTACCAAAGGGATCAAGACCCACAGGTTGAGAACCACTGACCTAGAGCTACTAGTAGAAAATTACTTAGTAGATAACATTATATTCAGGAGAGTTTCAATTTATTGCAGGATGTCTTAGCATACTGTGTAGCATACAGGTGAATGCTGAACAGTACGAAGTAAAGGCATGTTGATGGAGACGTTGTCCTGCACAGGCCACAGACTGGAATCCTGTAGCTTGTTGGTGCAAATGTTGGACATCTTGTTGCAAAATCCACAGTGTGGTGGCTGAGAAGAAAGGAAGGGGTGGATGTATCAGTTGCAGGGGGGTTGGGTAATTGGGAAGGTGGGGAACTACTTTTATCTTCTTCCAAATGACCCTGGATGGGATTCAGACTGCACAGGATAGGTTTGGTGAATTGATGTCAGTGTGAAGAAGCCTGGCTGGAGAAAAAGGATTTTGAATTCTCAGGAGGTATACCCATTCCAATGTCTGCTGTTTGAGGCCTTCGATGATCCTATTGCCTTGGGGTCATCTTAGTCATGAAAAAGAAGACCCCAGGAAAACACTGTTGGGTCAGTGTGTATGAGGAGAGGGTAAGGGCTACAGATGACCAAATCCAGCACAGAACTGAGTGACTGTTTTTCAGGACTCCATGAACAAGTTGTTCTCAGGATATGGAAGGACACCATGGCATGTGGAGATCTGACCTATTATAGAGTGTTCTTGTTCAGGGATGGCAGAGCAGAGGGTGATGGCTTAGCTACCTTGCTGGCCCCATCTCACCAGCTTCTTGAGGTAGTAGTCAATGCTGATTGCAGGCCAGAGGTATGTATCTAAATATGTGGGATGCTCACCTGGGAACTCTAAAACATCTTTGAGTTGGGGCAGAGATTGAGGATAGAAATGCATTTGATATATGTTTGGGGCTCAAACATGTAGTCTTGAAATGCAAATATGATACCCTCAAATTAGCTGTTTTATAATCTTCTGCATACCAATTGTGTATGGCCCCCTATCTGTGAAGCTGTAACTGTGGGAGGTCTTCTAAGTAGTTGCTTGTAATGGGTATTTGTTCTCCCTATGGCCTTGGGGTACCAGCTTCTAGGGTGTTGCCTCTTGGCTAGCTTAAGATCTGGGAACACATACATGGTTTCCTTCTCTCTCACCCTCTTGGATGGTGAAGACTGAGCCAGGCAGCATGAAGCAGCATGGGACCGGTTCTCAGTCTTCCAGGGACTCTACAACTGAATTTGCTTTATTCTGTATCAGTGAGTTGTTCCCCAATATAATCTTTTAATAAATAGCCCTTTTATCAGTAATCCGTGGATTTTCTGCATTAGTTTGATAAAGGAAATGTGAATAAAGGTAATTTTTATAAGTAGTGGTAAGTGTGAGATTGACCCTCTCCAATGATGGCTTTTACTACTGAGAGCTCCTAATCTGTGACCTGTATTAACTAGGTAATATTTGTCCACCATTTTGCATCCATTCACCTTCTCAAACTTTCTATATACCCTCCCTCTAGAGCCTGTGCTTCTACTTTTTTTCTATATCTTAGGAAGCTTTATAATCCAATCTTCCTTGGAGTCTTATATTTTTAAGGGACTTTCATTTATGTACATAATTTCCCCCTGTTAATCTGCTTTATGTCTGACAATGGAGAATGAAGGAGGCCATCTCCTTTCCTTTGGACATGCCATGTGCAAGAGGAAACAGGGCCAACAAAATTTAAGTTGTTGGAATGACTTGGTCTCTTTTATAAACACAGACTGATAAGGTCGGGGACAAATGAAGTCCCATATTTAAAACAAATTAGATTTTGGTTGACTGTTTACATCTTACAGTCTCTTAAGCAAATGGAGTAGGCAATGCTGTGTGCTTCCTCACAGAGATGTGAGTGTTGTTGAGTTTTAGCCCACGTGGCATGCTGTCTCCGTAAGCTGCAAATGTGTGAGTGAACTGAACAAAAGAATGATGCATATGGCTGCTTTCCTAGTCACACTGGCCTTGGCTTCTGGGCCAAACACCCTTTAAGATTCCAGTGCCTCCAAAAGCTTAGTTCACTTTTGGGAGAGTTCTGTTTACAATTAAAGGAATTATTCATTGCAATTGCCCAAAGAAGAACATGATTTAATACTTGTTTGCTTTATAAACCAAGTCAACTTATTGCAGAGTAAGCTTTCTGGGTTATGCATTCTTTTTTTTTTTTTTTTCCCCAGAATCTGCCTAGCACTTGGGAGGAGGATTTTATGTTTGGTACTCGGTTCTTATTAAAGGTGTCAGTGCAGTGTTGATAAAAACCTGTGCACCAATGTCAGGAATAAGAACAACAGATAGTCTTATAGGAGTTTAGGAACCACTTATGTCTCCTAAAGGATTGTGATAAGGTTTGTGTTAAAAAGAAACAAACCTAATGATTGCTTCTTGATAAAATAAAGCAGGAAGCATCCACTTGTCTGAAGCTCATAGGTTAAAGAGAATTTGTTTGTTGGTTTGTGTGTGTGTGTGTGTGTGTGTGTGTGTGTGTGTGTGTGTGTGCATTGTATGTTGATGGGAATTAAATTGTTTTGTTGACAGTTCCTTCTTAAGCAAAAACATACTGCTCCTTCTTTTAGCCTCTTTTATAGAGTGTATAAGAACAACAGAATTGCTAAAAATCAAGGACTCTTCAGCTTCTATTGGGCTCATTTGTCCAAAGAGGCATGTGAAAGGTAGTAGATCAGCCTTATTTAGAGAAGCAAAAGGCCAGTGAGCTTTTCATAAACACGTGTGTTTTTTGCTGAGGAAGTGGTTTGAGTCACTTCATAGACTGCTGTACTGCTGTACTTTGTGTCCTTAAAAGGAACAAACAAGATCTATATGTATTTGACTATGGAGTATGATCTGGGATTTGCTTAGTGGAGATGCAAGAAGCAAAATAACACACAGGTCAATTATCACTTCTGGTTTCAATAAATGGACATAGGGAGGTAGATACATACATGTCACATGGACATAATGGAGGTAGACATACATATATCACATGGACATAGGGAAGTAGACATACATATATCACATGGACATAGGGAGGCAGACATACATATATCACATGGACATAGGGAGGTAGACATACTATGTCACATGGACATAGGGAGGTAGACATACACATGTCACATGGACATAGGGAAGTAAACATACACATGTCACATGAACATAGGGAGGTAGACATACATATGTCGCGTGGACATAGGGAGGTAGACATGCATAGACATCTGTGGTAGTCTTAGGAAGAATAGTAAGGAGGCAATAGAAGAAAAATCATTTTATTATTATAGAAAAATCGTTTCATTATTATATAATCATTTGTGCTGTTATTACGCCCTAGCATGTGGTGACTTTTCTAGTTGAAATTAAATAAACTACTGAAAATGCAAGCCACATGTGCAGTTTTTGCTCTTTCTCTCAGCCAAGTCCACTCCTTTGAGCTCTGTCTTGTCCCTGTTCTCTAGTATAAAGGGATGCAGACTGCTCCAGGATCTGAAAGATCTCGGGCTGGTAAAGTCAATGGTAGTGTGCTTGCCCCACATGCAGGAGGCCCTGATCCTAAGACCCACAGAGTGGGGCTTAGGATGGGGAGAGAGAGAAAGGAGAGCACACAGAGCATCTTAAAATTCTCTGGTAAAACTATTTCTTTTAGGGATCAAAGGTGTTTCGGCCTAGAGTGGAGGAGTTTGTCCAGAATCAAAGAAGTAACTTTTTAGTGTTGTTAAAGTCCATAGAGCTAGGAGCTTCTTGATGATAAGGAAATGCTCTAGTGCCAGGGCCACTAGAGATAAATGACTTCCTGCACAGTTAGGCTTAAAGCATTGGAATGGATTAGTTCCTTTGAGTTGAGACTTCATAACATAGGGTATTTTTCATAGTGTGTGTGTGTGTGTGTGTGTGTGTGTGTGTGTGATATTTTTAAAGTGAATGCATTAAGCAAGTATTGATTAAAGTTTTAGTTTAACCAAAGCCATTATTTATTTTGAAAATGCATAGATAGTGCTTGCTAGGTTCTAATCTTCTGTAAGGTGTAAAGAATGATCTACAATAGCCAAACTTTCATTCTTGAATGAGATTATTAAACACATGGCAAGACAAGGAGATAATACATAGTAAATAGACAGATGATAGATAGATAGATGGTAGACAGAGATTATGAATAAATAGATAGCCAGATAGATGATAGATAGATTGTGGATAATAAAACACCATTATTTCGTGTTTTCAAAACATCCAGCAGAAATTGACAGGAAGCCCTTTTTAGGCAGCTTGCTTCAGTTTCTCAGAGTCCTAGGCACAGCAGTCTCTCCTCAGGATTCCAAGTAAAGCAACAAATATCAATGGATACAAATAACATCAAAAAATTCACTGCTCATGACATCCAGCAAAAGCCAAATGGGGAAGTTGAGACCTGGTGATTTCCCAGTTCCTTGTGGCTGAACTTCCATGGATGAATTTCAGCTTCTCTTTTCCACTATAGGCAAGTACTTTTACATTGTGGGGTAAACAGTAGTAACATCCATTGGAAATGGTTTATGTTTTAGCTATTTTTAAAGGCACAGAGTTTTCCCTCATTTTAATTTTAAGAAATCACTTATAAGTCTGTTTTTGGAAAATCATGTGCACATCTAGTGTGTGATAGAACGACACAATTTGCTTCCACACTTTTCATCTCATCAATGGCCACACACACATTTCTTACATTTAATGTTTTTCCCCAAAGCTAGCAAATTGGCAGCTGTAGATAAAATTTGTCTCAAATATATGTCTTAGCCCAAAATCATCAACAAATTGTGCTTTTCTCTTTCTTAATTGTGTGTGTGTGTGTGTGTGTGTGCACATGTGTGTGTGCGTGTGTTGCTGAACCAGGGCTTGGCACATGTTAGGCCCGCATACTAGCATTGAGCTACTTGCCTGTGTCTCTATCCCTTTCCCTTCTGTTTTACTTTACTTGACAACATTTACAAATTGGAAAATTGACCATAAAAATCCAGTGCTTTGGCTTCTTTCTGAATAGTTATACACATAACAAGTTTTGGCCTTGTATTCAGCCATGGCAATTTTAGGCTGGATCTGAGAAGTGACTGATCTTTTAGATGGATCTGCTGTTTGCCCGTTGGCTAAAATTTTCACCATGTTTTGTTGCTGTTTAGATTGCCCTTTTGCTATTTCTACACACTTGGGTATTGACAGTTGAATTTGATTATATGTATCTCCTTAAACGTGGAGAAAGATTCGGCTGATTAAAGACTGATCATTAGAATGAGACATTATAAGGAGGTTTCTTTCTTTTTCAAATGTCTTTGTTTATGTGTGTTTGTGTTTGTCTGCTTTAGCTTATTTGCATCTTGTGCCTATAGAGGCCACCATGTATGCGTTGAAAGCCAACCTTATGTCCTCTGGAAGATCAGTGAGTTCTCTTGACCATTGCTCTATCTTCCGGCCACAAGGGGAGATTTCTTAAATATTCAACTAAGCTTTCTTAGAAAGCCATTTCTAAGAAAATGGCTTTAAAAAGCCTATAGTTTAAAACATCATGATCATAACTAAATGTCCTTGAAATACACACCAAGCATCATATTTATTTTAGACATCTATCTTTATTCTTTATGTGAACCAAATAAATAGGAAATGAAAACACAAGGATACGGGATCACTTGTACAAGATCATACAGCTAATACACAGTAAAATTCAGGGCTTAACCCAGGCAGTCTTGCTTTCGACCATATAGTTTATTTTATACCAGATTTTCTATCTAGAAATTGTGAATTAGTCTCTAGCTCTGCAGGCAAATGCAATTTGCCAGCTATTTTACATGATTTTTACAATAGTTGCTAGGTGAATTATCAAGTGTCTCAAGTTTATTCTTTCATGTATCTCCCTGGATGTATGTATGTATCTCTTCAGCCTGCAATGCTGACTTAGTGGTCATGAATTTCTTTACCTGATTTTGCCATAGAAAATTTCCCTTTTTCCATTCAATTCTGACAGGCAGTCTTGCTGGCTCTATACCCAGTCAGGCTTGGCAGCCACAGCCTTTCAACTGGGAATCCACCCTTCTTTGCTGCTTTGACTTTAAAGTTTCTGTGGGCCAATCAATTGCTAATCCTTTCATACAGCTTGACTTGCCTTAATATAACTTGGTCTTTTCTCTTATAGCATTCACTGTATTTTTTTAGTCTGTTTAATATGATGTAGGAAGGGTTCCTTCCTTTTACTATTATTTTTTATTAAAAGTTTATTTAAATAACATTTTTTTTATTTTGATTTATTTTACATCCTGACTGCAGTTTCCCCTCCATCCTCTTCTCTAAATCCTGTCCATACATCTGCCTCCCTCCAACCTGCCACTTCTGGTCTATCCCTCTCCCTTCCTCTCCTCCTCTATCTCCATTCAGAAAGGGGCAGGTCTCCCATGATCTTGAAACTGATAGAAAAAAAGGTGGGAAGTAGATTTGAACACATTGACACAGGAAAAAACTTCCTGAATATAACACCAGTAGCACAGACACTGAGAGAAACAATTAATAAATGGAACCTCCTGAAACTGAAAAGCTTCTACAAGGCAAAGGACATGACCAATAAGATAAAGCTGCAGCCTACAGAATGGGAAAAGATCTTCACCAATCCCCCATCTGACAGAGGGCTAATTTCTAAAATATATAAAGAACTCAAGAAACTAGACAGCAAAATACTAAATAACCCAATTTTAAAAAATGGTCTACAGAGCTAAACAGAGAATTCTCAACAGAAGAATTTCAAATGACGGAAAGACATTTAAAGAATTGCTCAACATTCTTAGTCATCAGGGAAATGCAAATCAAAATGACTGTGAGACACCATCTTACATCTGTCAGAATGGCTAAGATCAAAAACAATGAAGACAGCTTCTATTGGAGAGGATGTGGAGCAAGGCAAACACTCCTCGACTGTTGGTGTGAGTGCAACCTTGTACAGCCACTTTGGAAATCAGTATGGTGGTTTCTCAGAAAGTTGAGTTCTTTATTTTTTTAAAGTATAATTTATGACATTTCTATTTGGTGATTCCTGAACCTAGACAGATAGTTCTTTCCTTAGATGAAGGAAATTTCTGTTCTAATCTTACTGAAAATGTGTTTAACATCTTTAGCATGAATTTTTCTTCTATGTTTATAGTTTGTAGATTTTGTCTTTTCACAGTGCTCCACAGATCTCACATGTTCCATTAGTGCTTTAGAAACTTAGTTTCCTTTGTCTTTAACTGAGTTTTCCAACTCTTCTCCCTTTTCTCTAAGACCTGATATTCTGTCCTCTTCATATATTCTATGGGCCAGACTTTCCACTATTTCAGTTCATTTTTTTCCTTCAGAATTTCTATATCTTTATTGAATTATATTTGCATAGTCTATATCAACTTACATAATTTTATTTATGGTTGTGTTCTCATGGAATTCGTTTAGTATTATATTTGTGTGTTTTTGATTTATCTCAATGTACTTATAATTACTATTTTGAATTTTTTTAAGAAAAAAAATTTTAATTAATTTCATATACCAAAGATTCCCATCTTCCCTCCTCCCACCCCTGAACCTCCTCCTCCCAACACCCCCCCCTTCCCTCCTACAAGAAGGGAAGGCCTCCCATGGGGAGGTACATTTAGTAGAGGCAGGTCCAAGCCCCTTCCCCTGCCCCAAGGCTGTGCGAGGTGTCCCATCATAGAAGTGGGCTTCAAAAGCCTGTTCATGCACCAGGGATAGATTCTGATTCTACCACCAGGGCTCCCCTTAAGCAGATTATGCCACACAACTGTCTCACTATGCAGAGGGCCTAGTCCAGTCCCATACAGGTTCCACAGCTGTTGATGTAAATTTCATGAGTTCCCACTAGTTTGGTTTGGTTGTCTCTGTAGGTTTGATCTTGATGTCCCTTGCTCATAGATTCCCTCTTCTCTTTCCTCGATTGTACTCCTGGATTCTTTATCCAAGATTTCATTTAATCTACTCTTAGTCATGACTGCTGGACTGCTCATATTTTTAGGAGTCATATTGCTTTGGCTTTTCATTTCTTGTTTTTATTTCTGTAAGTGTGTGTGTGTGTGTGTGTGTGTGTGTGTGTGTGTGCGCGGGTTGGGATTTGCACATTTGGGATTAAGTCATTGAGTGATTCAAAAGAATTAAGCCACCTTTATTCTTTCAGTGGAATGTTCAATAGGAACTATGTTATAGTAAAAATGAGTGCTGTTTTCTTCTGCTAAGCTGGTATCTAGGGTTGATCTCATGGACCCTCCTCCTGAGAGTAGAATACCATCTGAAATAGTAATCACTTTCATAGGAAAGCCCAATATAAGAACATAATGATAGAAACTAAAATGCACTGATTTATGTGGACACTAATACATTATTTATTGTGACATGAGTGGAAAAGGAAAAAAAACAGAGTAAGAGTAATGACTGATATTGGTTTTATAGAGAAGAAGTAGGGGGGAACACAAAGGGCCAAAGGACAGGGCATATGGTGACTTTAGATGAAAGTAGACTGAAAAGAGAGATGAAGTAGAATAAGGTAACATAAACAGATTGATCTCTCAGAATCCGAGTTGTAGGACCGTGTAAACTAGTCCACGCCAGGAGATTTTTTGGAGAAGAAAACAGGGAAAGAATAGGGAGAGGGGAAAAAATAGAGTACAGGACAGGACTGAGCAGATCATAGCTGGTGTGATAAGGTGACCTGGGTCAAGGAGTGCTAAGTGAAAGGGCTAGAGCTGGGTGGGGGAATAGAGGATGCAAGCTCTCTTGCCTGGTTCCTGGTTTTAGCCTTTTGACATTCCTTCCTTAGTTCCCACAGACCTATCTCACTTTTGGGCATTCTCTTTTTGATATTAGGTCACAAATGGTGATCACATCCCTGATTAGCCCCGTTCTTACCTTCTGGACTACCTTTGTGTTCAGGGGCCTCAATTTTCCTTATCTACAATAAGTATTATTATTCCTGTAATTTATTTAATCTTTATCTTTCATCTTATCTTAACAAACACCATTTTGAGTTCATTTATTTTCTATAAACACAGATTAAAGTTATATTTTATTTTATTAGCCAATCTAAATTGAATAGTAGATGTAAAATTTTCCTTTAAAAATTTTTTAGAATTAAATTATATTGTAAAATAAAATTAAATTAAAAAAGAAATAATTAAAAAAATTTGTTTAAGAATTTCATATATGCATATAATATGTTTTGATCACATTCATCCTCTGTTTTTTGTATTTATTTATTTATTTATTTATTTATTTACTTATTTTTTAGGGTTTCTATTGCTGTGAGGAGATACAATGGCCATGACAACCCTTATAAAGGAAAACATTTAATTGGGGCTGTCTAATAGTTTCAGAGGCTTAGTCCACTATCATCATGGCAGGCAGCAGGAAGTGAACTGGCTTGAGCTTCTGAGACATCAAAGCCCACTCCTAGTGGCACACTTCCTCCAACAAAGCCACACCGACTCCAACAAGACCTCCTAACAGTGCCACTCCCTATGGGTCTACGAGGGCCATTGTCTTTCAAACTACCATAGCCACTATCACTTAGTGATGCCTGTATGTGCATAGGTATACCATCATCTATTAGGTATAGGTAGCCTTTCAGGGCCTAAATCCTTGGAGAAAACGGACTCTTTTGCCATAGCACCCCAAGAAGCCATTGGTTGCCAAGAGTTCTTCAGCTAGTGGTTGAATTTCATGAATCCTTTCCCCATCCATGCTTAGATTTTGTGTGGCTTGATCTGGTGCAGGCCTTGTGAATGTAATTACAGCTATGGTATGCAAGGACCCTGTTAGGTCCAGCAAATACTATTTTATTGAAAATGTCTACTATTTATGGCTCTTATGACTTGTATCCTTCCTCTTCTGCAATGATTCCTGAACTTTTGGCTGGGGGAAGATATGGGATATATGTATTCCATGTATAAATTCACAGTCCCTTATTCCCTACACAAAGAACAGTTTTGGCTCTCTGTATTCATTGCCATCTACTGCAAAAAGTAAGTTCCTCTGATGAAGATTGAGAGATGCACTCATTAATGATTTGTGAGTATAAAGATGAGAACTTAGAGGGCAGTATCATAGCATTAGGTTGCCTCCTAGGACCTATGACCTAGCTAGCCACCGCTTATTGGCCCAATTAATGGCACTGGGCCTAAGTTCTATCTTGTGACATGAGCCTTAAACCCATGCAGAAAGTGGTTGTTTGCTCCCAAAATACCTGCACCAGTGGGCATATTTTGTCATCCCACTTGTTATTCTTGCTCTTAGGGTCACAGTTGGGTAAGAATGTATATTTCCTCCTCTTCCTCCTCTTCTCCATCTTCTCATTTTGTCTAGAAAATTCCAGCCTTGTGAAAGCTACCCATTGGAGGTGAAGCTTTTGGGTCAGTATCAGTTTGATTTCTCCACGTCCTGTGATTCACGTATATAGTGTTTTCAGCAGTAGAGTTCTACTATCAAGTTCTGGAAAGTTAAAAAAAAAAAAAGAGCAATAGCTGTAATGTTTGAGGAGGTCTATGAGACCCCACTTAACAGCAATTTGAAAAGACATAACTTATACCCCAAACTTGGCTATTTATTTGATAGCCTATGGTGTCAGGGGAGGCATAGTCCTCTGGTTATAGGCTAACAACACTTTAAATCCTTTCATATACAAGTATGTTTATGTATTTTAGGAAGCTACCACAGTAAGAAGTTTCTACATGACATTTTCAAAGATCTTTAGCATTAATAATTATTCCTCCTCATTCATCCTCCTCTACCCTGTTCTCCCACCCCCACCCCATTTAACGCTTCCTTTTTCATTCTTCCCATCTTCCTTTATATACCTGCTTTTTATTCTCTTTCCCCTGAAGTCTCTACTGTGGTTCCACTAGTTCCTTAATTTCTGTGGGTACTCTAGCTTAAACACACCTATCTAAAAATTCAAAGCTAGCATTCACACACAAAAGAGAATATGTGGCACTTGTCTTTTTCAGTCTGTGTTATCTCACACAGAATGACTGTTTTCAGACTCATCTGCTTACCTGAAAAATCTCATAATTTCATTTCTTTTTACAACAGAACAATATTCCATTGTGTATATGTACCATGTTTTCACTGTCACCAGTTGATGGACATTGGCTGTTTTCATGTCACGGGTATTGTGAACAGGGCAGCAATGAACAAGAATGAATAAGTATCTCTTGGGTGGGATATAATGTCCTTTGGGAACATGCCTGTGTATGGTATAGGCATATCATGTGGAAAATCTATTTTTTTTTGAAACTCCACACTTGACCTGATCCACAGAAGTAAGGGTCCTGAACAGCAAGGTGTAGAGTGGGAAAGCCAGGGATAAAAATTAAAGAAGACACACACACACACACACACACAACACACACACACACACACACACACACACACACACACACACACACACTACTATTTGCAAGGGGAAACAGCCAAGGTCAGAAGAGAGTAAAGTCAACAGTGTTGATAAAGAGAACACAACATGCCTCAAACACAGCTGCCTAAGGACCGAAATCCAGTGCTCAGTGGGGAAAGTCCAGTCCTTGGAAGACACAACCTCAACTTGTCTGAGGTGCTGGCTCCAGCTCTAGACTGGCTTTGCCAAGTCCACCCTGGGCAAGGACTCAGAACTCAAGTTCCCTTCTTTCTTTCATCAGAGCCTCTGAGAAAGTCTGGGGTTGGTCTGGATCCATACCGCTGCCACACACAAACACTGGTTTCCATAGTGGTTGTATTACGTTATGATCAATAGTGAGCAAGTGTTCCCCTCATCCCTCATCTATGCCAACAGTTGTTGTTATATGTTCTTCTTTTTAAATCTCAGCATATGTATTACACACAAATAAATACATACTTTCAAAAGGTACAGTTGTCTTTTGGACATTTCTTTATATTTAGTAATGTTTGAAAATCTACTCATCACCTTTATAATGTGTATCTCCTTTAGTACTACACTAACCTTCTGAGAAAGGAGATGCCAAAAAAAAAAATACATGAAAACAAGAGAAAAAACATAACCAGAAAAGTACAATGGAAGAAGCATGATTGTCAATAAAGAGTTTTTGCTTTAATCCAGCAGTAACCAGAATTAAAATAGTGAAAATTTCTCCTTTACTAGTGACTAATTTCTGCCTTTATGCAAGTTAAAATGGGGTCATTTTTCAAAGTGCTCAGGTGTTGTAAGGTCTCTATGTATATATCTGCCTATATCCCGTCTATAGCATCCACATTACATATTAAATAAAAATTATGTAAAATAAGTGATTTAGGCAGAAGGAATATATCAGATGGAAAAATCTTGCATTAACATGATGAAATAAAAATGTTGAAAATGGTAAAACATGAATCAAATATGAAATGTATTTTTTCTTATTTTTCTTAGTTTAGAAGATAAACGCATAGACATATTTATAGCAATGCACTTTGTCTATACAAGATAAATGTTTATTGGACTGACTTGCTATTTGGATATCTGGAAAGTTGATCAAGGTTTGTTGTGACTGAAGATCGCTGTTTAGCATTTAGCTCACGGAACCATCTACCCATGTAAAAACCAACAACAAAATCCTTCCAGAGATTTTTAACCTTAAAAAAAAATCTATATTTAAGAAAATTTATTATATCAACACTTAGAGTGGGTTTCTATTGTGGCTTTATTCTCAGGGATGACCTATTGTTTCAGTAATGCTAATATCTCTTGTGCCTCAGAGAAAAACGAGCTCAATTGCCCAATTTGATCCACACCAGAGTTCTACCCTGTTTGTAAGCAGACATCATTTTACCAACTGATGCAGAGCCCATTGTCTACCTTCCTCCCTGCTAATGAAATGCCAGTTCTTTTGTTTTATTTAGTTTTATAAAATTAGTTTTGTTTTGAAAGAGTGGGAAGGAGAGAACAGAGAGAGAGGAGGCAAAGAAGAGAAAGAGTGTGTGAGAAGAGTCTTTTTATTTTTGCAGTAAAGCTATTGTATCAGACAATTTTGCTGGTTTTGAGGGAGAAATAGCTTGATAAATAAAACCCAAGCAGTTTGTATTTTCTTGAATACATTCTATCTCTTTTCTGTGTGAATAGCTTGATAAATAAAACCCAAGCAGTTTGTATTTTCTTGAATACGTTCTATCTCTTTTCTGTGTGAATAAACTGAGTGGTAAAGTTCTAGGTTAAACCAAACATTTCACTCAGATTTCAAATGTTTCTGTGTTATAATGTGGGTTAAAGTAATCAACCACAAGATGTTTGTGGTGCTTAGTAAGGATAAATTTGATACAACCCAAGGTGATGTAATGTGGTGTGTCTGGAACCACATTCATCTTTGACCTAGTTGTTTCAACAGAAACAAGCAATTCTTATGTTTTCTCCTCAGCCAATGAGCCTCTATTGACTTCCAGTAAACTAGATCTTCATATATGTGAAAAGAGATATATGATCTCTTAAAAATTTGTTACATTTTGACAACTGGCTATCTAATACCAAACAATCAGCACTGAAAACATATATATGAGTAATATTATACAGATTGAACAGGTTATATTTAGGAACACACACATATACATAATATATATAATACATATATGTACATATATATATATATATATATATGAATTTAACAACAATTAATGAATAAAGGAACCATGAATTTGAAAGAAAACAGTGAGGGGGATATGGGAAGGTTTGGAGGGACAAAGGGGAAGGGAGAAATGGTGTAATTATATTTCAAAAATAAAATAAAAACAAGGAAAAAATTTGTAATTTTGTGTATTATTAATAATTATCAAATTTGATATTGAAACATTTTCATTGTAAATTTTAAAACTCACTTATTTAGTCATTTTCCTCATGTTTTATTCTTATATTTTGTTTTTTATTCTTATTCTTTCTTGTATTGAATCTTTTCCTAGCTTCTTGGAATGAATACCCAAACAACTGACTCTTCAGGCTTTTCTCTTTTTTAATGTGTGAATTTAAATTCGATATCTCCTGAGAATAAGAGCTAACTCACACATTTCAGGCATCATATTGAAATATGGTTTAGTTCATATCATTTAGTATACATTTGTATCACTTGACTCATTAACTATCGAAAAGTGCTTATGCAGTTTCAGGTATTGGATGACTACATTAATCTTGTAACTATTTATTTCTGCTCTTTTATTAGGATCATACAATATATTTGAAAAGATGTAGTATCAGATTTATTTAAAGAGTGGTTAACATGTGGTCTACTTTTGCAATGTTCAGCACACCACTGGCAAAATGATGAGAATTCTGTGGCTCTGTGACACACTTTCAAAGTATTTTTATTTTGTTACTTGTGTTGATTAGATTATCAACAGTCACACAAAAAGTTAAACTGTATCACTTTACGGATTTACAGATTATTTTTTAAAGATTTATGACATTTTGTTTTATGTATTATAATATTGTATTATTTACTCCATACAATTTTGGACATTTTATATCTTTCTTGTGTTTGGATTCTTTTATTATCATGAGAGTTTTCTTTTCTGATTTAGGAATGCTTCTTTCCTTAACACTGGATCTTACCTGGCCCTAGTGTCTCAAAACCAGCCTTCTTCCATTTAGTGTATGCATGTAATATCTGTGCAGTCTCTTATGAGACCGGTGTGTTATCTGCTCCAGTAACAAAGCACTTGCTGTGGCCTTTAATGAAGAGCATGTTCTTCGTTCTCACACTATTCATCACCAAATAATTAGATTTAAATGACTTCCATTTTAATGTCATAAGGTTTCTATCCATAATATGATTTACATTTATATATGTTTCACTTTTTAGTTTACCTCTTATCTATTTGCTTTCCCTTGACTCAATTATTATATAAATATTAATTATAAAATAATAAGATGTGCTTTTTGTACTAAGCTTGGAAATTAGTTATAAGAGCAAACCTCAATTTCAACTGGCATATTTTAAATCTAGATGCCACTCATGGTTGTAGCTACTGAATTGGACTATCCAGGAGGAAACACAAATAAGTCACGGAAATTGCTAGAAACTTTCGCCTTTATCACTGTATTTACACACACACACACACTGAAGTTTCTAAGTGGTAAAATGAACTTTTAAAATTATTAGGTATGATAACACAAGTGGATTGCCTGGCCAGAAGCCCTTCAGCTGGCATGTGCCCTTGTACTCCAGCCCCCAAGAGTGTTAGTGTAATTTTTCATCAGGGCTCTTCTGGAGATTTGCCCTTAGCCAAAAGCAACCAAGCAGAATGTCATACTCTTAATCTCAACAGTCAGTAGCGATGGATGAATAAGTGATGGAATGGAAGAATGGCAGAGTGAGAGAGGCAGGGCCAGCTCTGGAATACTAGGATCCACAGAGGCGGCTTTCACCTGTGGACCAATCCTAGCTCAACTCTTCCCCCATCATAGCCTGCTTCCTTTGGTGAAACATGAGTGTCCACATCCCTCTCTCAGTCTCTATTTCTGGAGAATCTGATGCTGATCTTTTGGTTAATAAAGTATTTATAGTTGATTTTACTTATTTAGTTTTACTTTTTATAAAACAGTCTCTGTAAAATTGAAAATTTCATATGTGACTTGCATTATGTTTCGAGGCAAAGCTGTGTAGTAAACTGGTGCTGTTACATATGCTACAACCTTGCATTCCCCTTACTCTTTCACTGTTTTTGCATGCATTTTAAAATTTAATATTTAAGTTTAGTATACCTTAGCTTTGGGCCAGAAATGTTTCAGATTTTGAGTGTATTCCTTCTTTGGAATCCTTACATACATATTGTGAGATGTCTTGGGGATTGGACCCCAGTCTAGACACAACATTCTTTTGTGGGTTGCATAGATCTTCCACACTTAGCCTAAAGGTGATTTTAGAGGATACTGTAATTAAGTATTGTCAACACAAAAAAATGCAGCTCTCGTCTTAAATGGCATATGAAATAGGTTATTCTGGAGCCATTTTGAGTGAGCATATTCTGGGAACACAGATTTAGGTTACCCCAAATTTCATATACCAGTGCAGAAGCAGTTTCATGAAATATTATAGTTTACAGAGCAAAGAAAACATAAATTGAGGCAAATTCAAAATGATTTGGTGGATACATCAGAGAGGCAAGATGGAGTTTCTTTCCTATAGTTCATCATCTGTCATCTGAAAACATTCTTAGCTTTTGGGTTGGTGGAGTGTAGGCTTTGCCAAGTTGATAGATTCCAAAAGTTTTTTTTTTTTTTTTAATCTAGAGATGATAGGATGTGAGTTCTGACACAGAGGTTGGCAAGGAAGGGCTGTTCAGGGAGGTAGTTGCAGTTAAGGTCATTAGCCTATGGACCCGCAACATCTCATGTCTCCACATGTCTCCACAGCACTGCAGTTTCAGTTAGCCAGTCAGTCTTTGCAGACACAGTTTCTTTCCATGAATTCTTGTTCACAGTATGTTCATGAAACACAACTTGTGTTCACCAATCAAGCATTATGATGATATATTAGAGTTTTATATCATTTCAGATTTCAGTTTCAGATCGATATCAGTTCAAGATGAGGTTAATTTGTATCTGTATATGTTTTAATTTACTTTTGCCTTTGGATCTCATCTATTTCTGCATTTCTGAATTCCTTCTGCAGTTATTTTCTTGAACAATTATTTTCTTGAACCTGCTATTCTCTTTGTTTTTTTTCTTGTTATACTGTCTTACACTGGGGAAATTATAAAAGGCAGGTGGGTTGGGAAACCCAGGAGTGAAGGCTGTGTCTGGTGAGGGTTTTATTGCTGCATTCTAACATGACAAAGGAAAAGTGTGCACATGCAAGGTGGAGAAATGGGCCAGAGCCCATTCTTTTCATAGGAACCCTTGTTGGCTGACAGACCTTAGTGATGGCAATGATCTCTTCACGACAGAGTCAGCTGAGAAAGATCTACCATTGCATTATCCTACAATGATAAAGTCAACACATGTTT
Source organism: Peromyscus leucopus (assembly GCF_004664715.2). Taxonomy (NCBI): domain Eukaryota; kingdom Metazoa; phylum Chordata; class Mammalia; order Rodentia; family Cricetidae; genus Peromyscus; species Peromyscus leucopus. The sequence goes on from NC_051068.1 coordinate 38,905,135, forward strand.
TGGAGGAGTCATGCTGTGGGATGTCTTTCTGTGTGCTGTGAATATGTGTCTCTCCATTGGTTAGTAAATAAAGTTGCATTAGTCTATGGCAGGGCAGGATGGAGCCAGGCAGGAAAATCCAAGAGAGACAGTGAGAGGAGAAAGGAGATTGGAAGGTGGCACCAAACCATGTCCAAGGAGCAATATATAACGGGACAAAGGTAAAGCCATGGAAAACATGGCAATACATACATTAATAGTTATGGGTTAATTTAAGATGAAAGAGCTAGCTAGCAAGAAGCCTGCCATAGGCCATACAGTTGGGAATTAATATAAGCCTCTGAGTGATTATTTGATAAGTAGCTGCAGGACCAAGGAGCTGGGTGGGACCACAGAAACTTCTGGCTACAGAATCATTTATACTTGAATTCTAACAGATCCCTTGGGGGAAGGGGTGAGAAGGTACGGCATCAATGGCACAGACACTGGGAGTCCGTTGAAAGCAAATAATGAACTCATTTATTCAATAACAGGGAAGGCCTTATATACCCTCCTCCCAGCACCCAGTCTGTGTGGTCATCCCTTATTGGCTGGGCACAAGCAGGAACTCAGACAGCTCCTGTTGCTAGACTCTCAGGCAGACTCCAAGTTGGCTCTTTTATTATTATTATTATTATTATTATTATTATTATTATTTTACAATACCATTCAGTTCAACATAATAGCCACAGATTCCCCTGTTCTCCCCTCTCGCCCACCCCTCCCCCCAGCCCACCCCCATTCCCACCTCCTCCAGATCAAGGTCTCCCCCGAGGACCAGGGTTGACCTCGTAGACTCAGTCCAGGCAGGTCCATTCCCCCCTCCCAGACCGAGCCAAGTGTCCCTGCATAAGTCCCAGGATTCAAACAGCCAACTCATGCAACGAGCCCAGGACCTGGCACCAATGCACAGCTGCCTCCCAAACAGATCAAGCCAAATGACTATCTCACCCGTTCAGGGGGCCTGATCCAGTTGGGGGCCCCTCAGCCTTTGGTTCATAGATCCTGTGCTTCCATTCATTTGGTTATTTGTCCCGGTGCTTTATCCAACCTTGGCTTCAACAATTCTCGCTCATATAAACCCTCTTCTTTCTCACTAATTAGACTCCCAGTGCTCCAAGTTGGCTCTTAAGGAATATGTTATGTGCATGCCCTGGCAACTGGTCTGAGCCAATTTCCTCGACCCTATGGGCCTGTCCTACTACATACATCTACTACTGTTAGTACTTATTTTAAACCTTCTATGAATATTTTCTCAATTTTCATTTATACAGAAACAATTTCACTTATTGTTTTATTTATAATATATCATTCAGGAACTCTTATCTTGGCTTAATTTTTATCTCCCTGAATTTGTGAAAAGACAGAAATGTCAACAAAATTATTATGTCTTAAAAATTCAGAAAATTTTATAAATTTTAGGAAATACCAGTGCCTGTTCAAATAGCTTTCCCAGGGCATGTTACTACCCAAGGCAACCAGTCAGCATTTCAGAGATTAAAGGTTATTTTTAAACCATATAACCATTTTTGAAATCCAGTTATCTTATGAAGTTACTTTGTTAGAATTAACTTTTATATAAATAGCATGGGTAATGTAATAAAAAATAATAACTTTTATAGCTTCATTTGAATGTTATTTGTTTTTCCTTCTTTCATGCAGATTTTTTTTCACAAATAGTAGAAAGTTCTACATGAGTGAAGGCTAAGTGACATAATTTTATTAATAAATTCTGAAGAAATATTATTTTCCTTACAAAATGAATATAATACGAACCATGTAACTACTCCTGGAAAAACCATATACCCAGGGCCAATGAAGCACCAGGAAAACATCTGTTGTCATTAATCTGAGGAAATTCCATTGCAGTTTCCTCTTGAAATTATGCTTGTGCTGAATATTAGTGACTCCTCCTGACATTTAGCCAAACATCTTCGCAGGCAGGTACCAAATGTCTGGATCCCTGATCACACAACTCAGTTTCTTAACTGGCTTACACATGCTAGGCAAATGAAAGATGGCTGCACTTCCAAGAGTAGTTGAGGCTTGTCACAAGTCCAGATGCCCAGTAGAACGGCACCATAAGGGAAAGGAAATACAAACAAACTGGACGGCCATAAACCACTGGCAAAGGGAAAATGGTAACACAAGTCCACAGGGCCCCAAACTGAGCCTAGGATGGGTTTAGTGCACACTGAGGCATTTGATAACCTCACTGTACAGATAGTTGAAATCACAGTGACATCAGCTTATTGTGATCAATACATCTACGTCTGTCACCTTATAGCATTTGTTTTAGTAAAAAAAAAATAGCTGAGGGTATTCGTTCTAACTGTGTGTTGGAATAGAGAACCGTCACGACTGTGGGACTCCACTCTTCAGTTCGGCACCTCTGCAGCCTCTCTGCATCCGGGACACTGAAGGAGGGAGGAGGGGAAGTTTGTTCCTATGCTAACAGATCTCCAGATGCACATCCGGGTCTGGATCAGAGCCTCAGGTCAGAATTTTCTCCTGAAATTAAAGTTGGGAGTTCATTTTTGAAAAGTCATGTTTCTGGCTCCCTTGGATCACCCTGTGTTACCAACTATATGTAAATTGGGCAAGATTGTATTAGTTTATTGAGAATATATAATTTTTGTTCTAAATTGAACTAATGCGATGATTAGACTTATTTTTTTTTTTTTTTTGGTAGAGTGGCCATTTTTCCTTCCTGCAATGGTTAAGTGGGTAATTTTGGTAGTTTTCTTTTTTTTTTTTCTGGGCATTGATCTGATTTTTTTCTGTTTTTATTGTTTGTGCAGGTCTATGAGTTTGTTTTAAATATAACAGTAGCATTTATGAGATATTTTCTGGTTTCAATTTGTTAAAACTCTTAAGATGGTGCTTGGGCCCCAAACTTAGCCTTTGAAGATCTAAGGAACCGCTCTAGCAGACACTGTGACATCACAATGAGGTTGGTCTCAGCCGGTTCCGAGGTTCTAAAACTTTATGATTTGATTATATAATGTATCAACTACAATTTGTTTTAGATGCGTGTGTAAGAGAAAGAGTGAAAAAACTGAATCTGTGCACTAAATTGTGTTTTAGGAGTTTAAATCTACTATGAGGAAGATTCTGAGTTCTCATAACCTCCTGGATGGCTTGGTCATGTATGTCAATTCCAGATGTTTGCTGGCAGAGCACATTTGCCTTTCCCTTTCCCCAGAGCAAAATTCCCGTTTGGGGAGTGCTCTACCATTATAATATAATATACACACAGAAATTCAAGGGCATCAGTCACGTGCTCCTGGTGTAAGATTACAGCTCACTTTTTGACATGGTGCATTCAACTTATGTGAACCAAGACACTATGGAATAAGCAAATCACCCACACAACAGTGAATACTGTGGAGCTACATACCTTGCTCTAGTGAGGAACAGCCTGCAGAGGAAGGCAAGAACTCTGGTCTTGTGAAGCTTGCTTCCTAGTGAGGAGACAGAATGCTGTGGAGGCTGATAAAATAAGGAAATGTAACAGCAGGGGAATACAAGGCAGAAGTTGTGAGGCAGTGTAAGAGGGCAGAGAAGTGCCAGGACTCACTCTAAATAAAAGCAGATGAAAATAAAAGGGGTATAAAATCCAAGTTTCCCTAGGACTCTTTGAAATATTGTTTGAATTTTTTAATCATAAGTTTTTGTATTAATTATCTGGAGAATTTATGATACATTAATTGTAGCAAAATTATTCAGCTCTTTCTGTAATTGCTTAAGTCAATTAAAAGAAATATAAGACTGACACATTGTTTTGGAAATTCAGAAGCAGAGGAAGGTTTGCTAGATTTTATTTGGTAGAGTTTTATGGAAAACACAGTAGCTGTTACTACAGGTTTTGTCGGCTTGCAGCTCTTTTGGCTTCTGAAGAGCTGGAGATTATTTAAAAGCTGGCAAGGACTGGCGTCCACAAATTGAAGCTGGCTGAAGTAGAAGCATATTGTCTTCCCACAGCCGTCTGAGCGAGGCAGTGGTTAGGGTTATTTACACACATGTGCTCTAACTAGATTTTCATCTGAAGATGTGCTTGACAGTGGCAGTGGCTACACACACACACACACACACACACACACACACACACACACACACACACAGAGTTCACATAGGAAGAAGCTGTACAGAATTGGTAAATTTAACCCTGCTGACCCGGGAGAAACGGCAGGCACACTGATGAAGTCTAGGACAGTCCTTTCTTAGCAAAAACCACTGCTGCTCTTTTGGTTACTGAAGAGGTCTTTGTAATTATTATTGGCTGCAACTTCAGTGGGTATTAATTACTATTGCTTTAAGTCTCTGAAATACAATGTTTTCCACCTTTTCTTGCTAGGTTGGCTGGTAATGATTTGCTTGCTTGGGAAAGCAAGAAGAAAGTATAAAATGAAAAAGCCAGTTTTCTAGGCTAAAGGGGCTTGGCTATCAGAGCATAAACACTGAAATATTTTAAACAATGAGATCATTGTTGGAATAGTCACTAACAGACACGTAATTAGCACACAACATTCAGTGGAGTACAAATATTATCATATACTCAGTTCAAACTTTAAGAAAGGATAGCATGGAATAAGCTACATCACCGTGATTCTACGGGAAAGCCATGTGAGAATGAGGTACTGTTTTTGTCTGTGCTTCATGGTGGAGTTGGCTTGGACTTTGCTTCTAAAGAACAGCAGTCACTGGGGCTAGAGAGAAGGCAAAGGCTTAAGAGCACTTGCTGTTCCTGCAGAGGACATGGGTTTGGTGCCTAACACTTACAGGGCTGATTACAGCTATCCCTAACTCTAGTTCTGGGGGATCCAGCACCCTCTTTTGGCCTCTGGGGTGTCAGGTACACAACCAGTGCTCATACCTACAAGCAGACAAAGTACCCACACATGTTGTACCCCACAGTGGAGTTGAAAGTCTTTAAAGACACAAAGAAACTGACAGTTTACATTTCCTAAGCAGTGACAAAGCATAGTATTAAGATCCTGAACTCAGCTGGATCCTGCCTGGGTTCAGTCTGCACTCTTGTCTTTAACAGATGGCATGAAAAAATCTTTTCTAGTTTTGGTTTCTTTCTTTTTAAAAAAATATTTTGTTCATTTTATTTTATGTGGACATGTGAGTGCCTGTATGGATGTGTGCCATGTGTGTATCAGTGCCTGTGGAGGCCAGAGGAGAGCATCAGGTCCCCTGGAACTGGAGTCAAAAACAGTTGAGAGGTACCTCATGTTGGTGCCAGGATTTGAACCCGGGTCCTCTGCAAGAGAAGCCAGTGCTCTTACCTCGATAGCTCTCCATCCCTTGTTTTAGTTTCTTTCTTTCTTTTTTTTTTTTGTGGTTTTTCGAGACAGGGTTTCTCTGTGTAGCTTTGTGCCTTTCCTGGAACTCACTTGGTAGCCCAGGCTGGCCTCGAACTCACAGAGATCCGCCTGGCTCTGCCTCCCGAGTGCTGGGATTAAAGGCGTGCACCACCACCGCCTGGCTCAGTTTCTTTAGGTATAAAAAATAGTTGGAATATTTACCTTAGAAACTGTTTTGAGATGAAATCTTAGTCTCTCTCCATTTCTGTCTGTCTCAGTTTCTTTGTCTCTCTGGCTGGGGTTCAGTTTCATCCTCACTGTAAGGTGATGAATGAACAGCATCCTTACTGTTTAACAAAGGTTGCCTGATTGCAGGAGACTCCTGGGACAGAGACAAAAGACTTTTTACTGGTGGCACACCAAGTGGCATGTATACTCAGCTTCAGTTGGTTCTCAAGTCCTGGCTGAGGGGAGGGCACTACTCAGAGGATCCAGGTTGCTCGTACATGCTGAGTTTGAAACGAATAAAGGGCTTTAGGCTTGAGGAGCCACACTTTCTGTTAGTGGACAAATTTTCCCAGTGTCCTTGGGGGGAGGGGGAGATATTTCCTTCTCATCTGACTTCAGACTTGAAAATTATTTTGTACTGAGAAAGTCTTGCATCTATTGGCCTTCCTAGGGAGACGTATTCCAATGTGCACACATAGAAGACTGTCTTTTCTAACAACATAAAGGGCTTACAAACAACACTGCACTTTTAAGTGACACTACTTTTCTTTATTGGGCCCTGGACCACATATCCTAAAACATAGAGCTTTGAAGGAATAATTATCATGAACTAAAACTTATGATTTATATATTCCAAAACTTAGCGCATATTTAAGTAAAAAATGATAGTAATGCTTTTCATGTCAACATATATTTCTGGAATATACTTGGAGACAGTTGGAGCTTTGTTTTTTATTTGCAGCACTTGACTGCTTAGGATCTATTAGTCACCGTGACAGAAAAATCAAATATTATCATTTTATTAAGCAACACAAAATAGAAACAGAATTTAACAAGCCATCTAATCTTCTGACAGCTTTCTGCAAGGAAGCTAGAAATTGCTATGAACTTTACATGCAGCAAATTATTTCCTAGTTTCCTTCCTAGTGAATTTTTTTTTTTTTTTGGTTTTTCGAGACAGGGTTTCTCTGTGTAGCTTTGCGCCTTTCCTGGAACTCACTTTGGAGACCAGGCTGGCCTCGAACTCACAGAGATCCACCTGCCTCTGCCTCCCAAGTGCTGGGATTAAAGGCGTGCGCCACCACCGCCCGGCCCTAGTGAATATTTTTAAGACTTCAGGTTTTCAGAATACTTCATATATGACTCTACATCAGAATATATATAATGCATATACACTTATGGGAGAATAAAGACATTTTAAGCAAATATTATGAAAGGAAAAGTGAGTTTGGGACCATTAGCAAAATAACAAAAAGCAAAAATAAAGGAACAATTCTGCAATGTTGACTGTCTCAGCCATTAAATTTAAAAAAGACATAAAAGACTACAGAATGGAATGAATCTTTTTTAAAGAACACAATTGGTAGAAAAGAGGAAGAGGACTATACAAGCATTAATGAAAATGTATAATGTTAGTTAAAATATAGTTTTTCAGTAGGAATTCATGCCAGACAAAGAAGTGCCGTGGACTGCAGTCACACCGAGAGGGACTAGCGACAGAAATGGCAGCGTCAGCAGGGCATGAGGCTTCTGGCCTGCTCTCCAGTTCCAGCTCTTTCCTGTAGTTAAGTTCACGTGGTTCCTATGTGGCTGAAACCACACTGCCCTGCCAACTGAGTCATTATTAAAAACACTTTTTATGCATTTTGTACTGGAATTCAAACTCACAGGAGTCCAAGTCTACCAGTGGAACAGGCTGAGCTACTGGACACGCTGCTGCTAAATCCCATGTGAGCAGAGACTGTTCTTTCTAAGAGAATAGTGAGTTGGGTTTCTGCTGCTGCATTATGTAACAGAATAAAAAGACACTTTGGAGCAGTGGTTCTCAACCTTCCTAATGCTGTGACCCTTCAATAGAGTTCCTCATGTTGTGGTGACCCCCAACCATAAGATTATTTTCATTGCTACTTCTGTAATTTTGCTACTGTCATGAATTGTAATGTAAATATATGTGTTTTCTGATGGTGTTGGGTAACCCCTGTGAATGGGTTGTTTGACCCTCCAAAGGCGTTAAGACTCAAAGGTTGAGAACCACAGTTTTATAGTTTTCATTCACACTTGAAAACTATGACAATGACCAAAATAGAGACCTGAACATGTAACCACAACTTAATAAAAAATAAACAAATGGGACTGCATTAAATGATTTTACATAGTAGAGGAAAGAATAGAGAAATTGAAAATGCAGCTCACAGATGGGAAGGAAATACTTTTAAACTATACATTTGGCAAGAGAGTGATAAAGAAGATAGACAAGGAACTCCATAACTATTAGAAAACAAACAATTTGCCTCAAATTTCAACTGATTTATAGCACAGCTAACATAGATATGTTTCATTTTCTTCTTTCTTCAGAAAGTACTGTAAAAGCCAACTTAAACCTTGAAAGATTAATTTATGAAAACAAGGCTTTCCTTTTAGTCCTTTTTATTGCTATAAAATTGAACATATTTCCATGTTTAAAAGCATTTCCTTCTCTTGAATTGTCTATTCATGTTCCTGGCTCCTTCTTCGACTGGGCTTATATTCTGTTTTCAAAGTAAAACAATTCTCAAAAAGAAATAAATTCCATTCTGTAGTTGAAAAAAAAAGGACACTTGTATTGTTCAACATTTTTAATGAGTTTTCCAGAAAACAACAGTTTTTCCATCTTAGACTTCTTATTCTCCATTCTGTGAGAAAAAACACAAGTTTATGTGATGTGTAACTAATTGTTTTGTGATATATGTTCTGAATAACCAACTAGTGGTGTAAAATATAAATTAGAAACTTCCTAGGCTGGGCCAGAAAAGATGGCTCTTTCAAAGGACTGGATATCAGTAAGCACCTATGTTGGGTGGCTTCACAACTGCTTGTAATTCCAGGGCCAGTGCCTTTGGCTTCTGCAGGCACCTGCACTCGTGTGTACATACCCACACAGAGACATATAATTTTAAACAAAACAAGCCTTAAACAAAAAACCCTTCATTGGTTAGGTCCAGGGTAGAAGGAAAAGTCAAATACAATCTGTTTGATGTAACAGCAAATCCTAAGAGGGCTTGAATAGTGATTAAAAATCCATTAAAAACTAGCTGAATTTGATTTGTGCAGAGTAGTTAAAATACGATGTAGAAATATGTTGCTGGAGGGCTTCTCTCCAGGTTCCCCAAGCCCCGCAGTCCTACAATCTACTTATAAAATAATTACTCAGACGCTTATATCACTTATAAACTGTATGGCCGTGGCAGGCTTCTTGCTAATTGTTCTTTTATCTTAAATTAACCCATTTCTATAAATCTTTCAGTCTCTCCATTATATGTATAATTTTTTACTCCCATTTGGTATTATTCAGAGTTTGCAAGAGGAAAAAAAAACATCTGTAGTATTCATATATAGATGAAGAGAATTATAATGGGCTCAGATGATTCTGATGATGGGAAGTTCTTGAAGATTTAGAGTAAATCTACATGACACAGGTTTGGGAGAATCCTTGCATGACAAGTATCCAATACATACTAGTTCAAAAACAATCAGAGTGGAAAATTTCCCCAACTCAAGGGAGGCTCAGCTTTCCCTTAACTGACACTGTCTTCCTTGGCTTGTCATGGCTCTGAGTTTAGGAATGGGCCTGTTCTGTCCCTCTGTATCTCTAGAACTTTTCCCAGAACCTGATGCAGAGTAGGTTTTCAGTGACTGCATCTAATGTGATTAGTCATTGGATTAAAAGTTATAAGCAATTTGTATTTCAGATTAAGTAAGTGTTGAAAACTATCTAAAGTAGATAAAATACTTTGATGTGTGGTAAAGTATCAAAAAGATTACAGGCTTGATACTTGTAGAACTTGTTCAGTCACAGTCATGGATCCTGGCTTTGACACTCATGCTTCCTGGTGATAACTATCTGTCAGAATGTGTAGAAGTCTATTGGTAGGAAGCATTGTGCACTTTTAAATCTCTTACTCATATCTTTTGTGAATAAAAGTAAACAAGCTGGATTTTAGTTTAGGCAGTTGTGCAATTTAATCCCCCCATGTATATGTGTGTGAATGTATATATACATACATACATATATATATAGTCATCTATATAATCTCTATATATCATCTATCTATCTATCTATCTATCTATCTATCTATCTATCTATCTATCTCTCTTCATCTATCATCTATCTATCCATTATATTTGTATATATAACTATTTATATAACTATATATAGAGAGAGCTATCTATCTATAGATATAACTATCTATCTCTATTAGAAAGTACATTTAAAGGTATAAAAGGAAATATCATTATATCATCTCGGGCTTGAAAAGTCCCCCCAATGCTCACTGATAATCCTGTCTTTAATGGTATATAGCTCCTCTAATCTTTCCTTGCTTCCAAGTGCTCATTGGTTGAACTTAAGCTTTGGATTGACTCTCAAATATGGTCAGTTTTGTTATTTTTTCACTGTGTCACTTTTATCTCAGAATTAGCCTGTATCAGACTATTTCTGCATCCTAAAGAAGGACTAGGCTCTGTAAGGCTTCAGTTAAATCTTTGTCATCTAATTAGGACATGACTTTGATTAATGTGTGTTTCTTTTTACAGACATCTTTAATAAACATATACTGAGTTCAGGGATTATATGATGTGCAGCTGACTTTCCTACTTTGAATGCAAGCATAGAATTGAATTTCCCACTGATACACCTGAGCATAAAAAGTTGTGATGTTCCCAAGAGGGGAAACTCAAGTGCTGTGAGAATATTCATGAGGTTCAGTGCTCTTGGCCATGAGTCCAATGTTAATGAACCACAGTATATGATGTTAACCAGATGGTGTCTTACTACGTACATGTTAGTTATATATACAAACATGCATGTGTATGTTTGTGTATTTATTCTTGGACAAATTACATCATTGAAGCTTTCAGAAATGGAGACACAGCATTTCAGAGGAAACTACTTTTAGCCTCTAGGTTTAACGAAGAATTGGCAGGTAGTGTAGAAGGTGTAGCCAAATAGTTTCAGACTGAGGAGAGAAACCCACCAAGGCTTCTCAGACTCCTTTTCATCTCTTGATGTGGCAAGCCTTTCCCCTGAGTGTGGGATGGGAGCCCTCTGGATTGAGGGTCTTCAAAGGAGAGAAAGAGAAAGGTTTGGTAATGCTTTGGGGGATGAGGGTTGTAGTATGCATGCATGAACAACCTAGAGAATGAGGAGTTCTGCTTTCTATGATGCCCTTTTGTGGAAAAACAAGGAATGAGAGAAGATCTAGAAAGTTGTTCCTGAGGCCTTCCCTGTCTCCTTCAGCTCATTGTGCTTGGAACTCCAAGCTGTCTTGCTTTGTGGTATCATTTTTTTTTTAGTTCCAGCCACTTCTCTGTCTCAAATCTTTTGCTAGTAAATGAAGGAGGACTTTATACTACTATTTTTAAGGAGCACTTTCAGCTCCAGTATTCAACACTTGAGTGCTCCAGAAAGATTAGAAAATTGAGGGTCCATTAAATGGGAACTTTTAATGTGTGTTGGCAGTTTCAGTGGGAATGAAGCAAGGAAAATTAACTGGAGACAGATCAAGTAGAAAAGTCAAGGCTGACTGAAAGATCATTTCTAAAAATAGGTAGATATTTTGAGTCATTTCAAATTTCTTCCATTAAACATTTATGTAACATGAGGTATATATTAGAATCACTCAGGAACCAAAAAGAGACAGTTAAAAGAAATCCAAGAAACAAACTGATCTAATATCCTAGCCACATCTAGGCAAATTAAATCATAACTCCTACAGACTGAAGAGATGCAGGCACAGGAAACTTGAAAATTCTGTTTCCTGTATTTTAAAATTTCTTTTTCTTTTCTTCCTTTCTTTCTTTTTCTTTCTTTCTTTCTCTTCCTTTCTTTTGTTTTGTTTTGCAAGACAGGGTTTCAGCTGTTTAACTTTGGAGCCTGTCCTGGATCTCACTCTGTAGCCCAGCCTAGCCTGGAACTTACAGAAATCTGCCTGCCTCTGCCTTCCAAGTGCTAGAATGAAAGGCATGCACCACTACCGCCTAATAGTTTAAAATTTCTTAAACATATCAAGGTGATATAAGATAGTAAAACACTTAATGTCCACAACTCTAGGATCACCAAGATAATGCTAAACTCTCTTTATAGTATTCTTTACCAATTTTAACTTTTAGTTATTTATTAATCCACCTCCCCACTGTGTGTGTGTGTGGGTGGTGTGTGTGTGTGTGTGTGTGTGTGTGTGTGTACAGCACACACATAAAAGTCAGAGGGTAACTTTTGGAACTTGCTTCTGTCTTTCTATTCTGTGGGTTCCAGGAAGAAGGAACTCAGTTGTTTGATTTTGCAGCAAGTACCCTTACCCACTGACATCTTGCTGTTCTATCAACATATTATTTTAATGAAGATAAATTAATATAATATAATAAATATAATTTAATTATATACTTATTTATATATGTACATTTCCATTAATAATGGTTTGAAAGAAAATAGAAGGCTCCTGGTACTTTTGGTTGTAAGCCTAGCTTTAATGGTTGAGCCATCACACAAAGAAAGTGTGGGATGTCAAGTTCTCCTTGACACAGCAGGATACCTGTACATAGTGCTTGGAATAATATGAACAAACTCTCTGCAAGTCCAAGTAAAGTCAAATTCCAACATGGAGAGGGGAATTGGACACAAAAACCCCACCCGCAGCCATGAAGCTATTGGCAATTGTTAGCTGCTGGGAGAGGAAGAGACAGTTTTCTCTAAGAAAATTTGGCAAGTAGAGCACTCCACCATGGAAGAATACACATCTAGAAATGTTTGAGCACTAATCTGTCTTAAAAGAAAAACAACAACAACAACAACAACAAAAAGCTATGAAGTTGGGTGAGTCCAAAAGAGGATCCTAAAAGAGTTGAGGGAAGAGTGAATGTAATTAAAACAAGTTGTAGAAAACTCAGAAAATGAATAAAAATAAACAAAGAAAAGAGAAAGCTTCCAATCTAAGATAAGGCTTCACTGTGCTGGTATATAACGAGGAAATAATCAATGTCAGTTTATCAGCAAAGCAGACAGTGTGTTTACTGAGACTGAGATGACTTAGGCATCTAAGGTTCATGAAAGGAATATTTAGATTCATTCATAGAAATTAATGGCCTTAGACAAATTTTGTGATCTGTGATTTATGCTCATGCCTCATTCATCTTTAAGATTAGTCTTCTCTGTTTTTGTAAAATAAAGGATGTCTCTCACTTTCTCTTCCTATATGTGCTCTACCTGATGGCTTCTCTGTGCTGTTTTTTAGATCCTTTGTTCTGCTTTCCTTTCTCTTGATTTGAAAATCTTCATTCCTCTTATGGGCCTACTAGTTGTTAGGAGTTGGGGTTACTATAGTGCATGATATTTGTATCTACTTCTTTCATAGAATTATCATTTTAATAGAAGAAAATACACTATGAAAGTGACAAATGATTAATGGAAATAATGCATAATAAAATGGGCTTGAGTGAAAAGAGACAGTGATGGGATTCATCAGATCATCAACTTGCAATGTGGCTGCAATTACAATTGCTTTCAGAGAGTTTTTGTTTTGCTTGTGTTTAATTCTGATGCTAAGGGTCCACTTTAGATAACTCCTTAGTTTTGAAGTAATGTCAGTTAGAGTTGTTGGAAGATTCTTAGGTGATTTTGTTACAGGTAAGATGATGACTGAGCAATACTGCTTCATAGGGAAACATTTTGAAGATGAAACAAATATGAGTTGAACCCTGTAGAAAGACAAAGATGGAACGATTTGGACACCACATGAAGGGAGGGAAGAAGATTGATCTTGAGAAATGGAACAGAATTTATAAAGATCTTGGTGTAGGAGGGATTCTGGATTGTGTGACAAACAGCACAGAGATCAGCATAGATGAAATACTGTGTGTGTGTGTGTGTGTGTGTGTGTGTGTGTGTGTGTGTGTGTGTGTGTGATAGAGTGCAAAGATTCAGGCAAAGTTTAGCTCACCACAAGGTTTTATTTTTAATTTACATGGAATAAAAAATCTCAGAAGAATTTTAACCAGATGAAATACACAATCTTACATGTCATGTAAATGTACATCCTGGTTGCTGTATGGAAAATAGATTTGGAGAGACTCAGAGAGGGATCAGATAAGAAGACTGTGACCTTAGCCCAATAGAAAGAATAGATGATGATGGCTTGGACACGTGACTTACATAGCATGCTACCAATGCAAAAGAAGCATATGAACAATGAAAATATTTTAGGTAAAGTCTAGCCAGACTTGCTATGTTCTTGAGAAAAAAAAGAATCAGAGAAATAAATGAATCACTTAAATATTGGTAGAAAGAATTTTCTAAACTCCCAATGTGGGGCTCCATGCATTTTACAGAGCCATGGTTTTCCTTGTATCTGATCACAAATGGGTACTTTGGGCTCTGGAGTTTAACTGAATCATGGCCCAAGATGTGGTTCAGATGGAAAAGGCAAAGTACTTGATATAGAATGGAGGGTGCTTTGGAGAAAGGGTTATAGATGTGACAGCTACTCAGACTTAGACTCCCATGGAATTATTATTTTTATAATAGAAAACATTTTTCATGAATAACAATCTGGTCAGATATAAAAATATATAGAGAAACTGAACTCACACTAAGGTGTATGTAAATATGTGTTAGTTAAAATCACATAAGACATGTATTTATAATGAGATCAAAGTTTTTCTTTACTGGGCATGTCTTTTGCAGGTCACAGTCTGTTGTACCAAGCTGTGACACCTCTATCCCCCCCAAAAGTTCATTGTTGGTTGATTCAAAAGGATGAAGAAAATATTGCTTGATAATTATTGTACTGTTATAAATCAAGTGGTACAAAAAAACTGAGAATATATGCTTTCTAATGTAGCAAGCTACGTTAGAAAATGCCAAAATACACATATGTTCAAAGAAACCCTGAAAATGAGGAACATACTAAAAATATTTGCTATAAACACCTTCAAAGTTCTTGGTAAACATAATACTTGAGAAAATATCCTAGTTTTCAATAAAAACTCAGAAGTATTTACCTTCAGTTTCCCAACTTAAAGTGTGAAGTATGTGGTCATTCATACCATCTGAATGTGCCATTTACTTCTGTTTGAGGCCACCCAGGTAGTGTGTACATTTATGAGACTGTGGTGAGCCAGCCAATCTTGATTTATGAACCTATTAAGTAAGAAAATCCTGATTTTCTTTCTGTAAGTATAGGCAAAGTGAAAAAAGAACAAGGTAAGCAAATAAAGAATCTTAAGATATTTCTTTTTCTGTGCAGATTTCTCTATTCTCTGTAATGGATACTTTCCATGAATGCTTTAAGAGGGGGTTTTATGAACTAGAGAAACATTCCATTAGTGTTCTTACCAAAATAAAGACCTCATGGTAGGATATATGCTGGCCCAATAATAACAATCTCTTCTACAATTTTAGCTGCATGTAGAAAAGCAGCTTAAATCATGTATTTATTTCATGACTTGTATTTTCATCTACATTCTGCATTCCTTCCTTTTTAAAGAATTACTAAGATTTACTACTTGGAATTAGTATAGACATGAGAAGAGGAATTAAGTTCTGACAAAGAACCATGCAGTTTTCCTCTAGGTTGAACTGCTGACTCAGTTTCAATGATAAAACACTGAACTACAAAGCAGAAGAACAGACCACGTGTAGGAAGTTATAGATGCTCTGGTGATCTGAACAAGAGAATGAGCCACGACACTATTTCTTTCTTGTTCTTTACCTCTAGTGGTTTGTTGTCTCCAAAGGACTGTTTCTAGTTTCTTTGGCTCTCGGCTCCTTCTTTAATATCTTGTTTATGGTCAGCCATGACATGACTTTTTATCAACTTTTTAGTGCCCTTCAGCACCCTTTCCCAAACTTCATGTACTTAGTGAACTTCCACTGTACCAGGAACATCTCTGGAAATGAATGGATACATTTCCAGCATTTTCTTTTTCATTCCAGTCCCTTGGATGTAACCTCACACAGTGAATGTCATAATTTCACAGTTCATTCTCAAACTATTATAATCATAAATGATGTCTGTTTGTGTGACACAGGCATACACTAGATTGGAGATCAACTTCCAAATTTTTCTCTTTAGTGAAAAGCCATAATGACCCAGAGGAATAGAATACCCAAAAAAGAAGTACTCACTAATCCACAAATAAGCCATTCTAGTACCAAGTATCTATAGACAAAATATTGATGATATTTCAAATAAAGATAGTAATTTCATTATGTGGTACAATCAAGAAAATGTATAATCAGAGAAACTGAGAACTTACTTTCAGCAAGTCATAAACTCACAACATGAAGAAATACTGAAATAGATGCTCATGACTTAGGACCAGCACAGAACTGGTAGAGGATTCAGATGACACACTCAACCAATGAAAGGGAAGAAAAATCTGTGTTGTATGAAGGAAGATCAATTTTTCTTAGTGTGTCACTTTGCCACTGTAACAAATTATTGCATATTTAAATAGTTAAATACAGCCCAACTTTATTAATGTTTTATAGCTTTATTTATTTTATAATATATACATCAGTGTTTTGCTTGTATTTATGTTTGTACACCAGTGGTGCCTGTAGTCAGAAGAGGGTATTGGATCCCCTGAAACTAGAATGTAGATAGTTACAGATGATTGTGAACTATCGCGTAGATTCTGGGGATTGATCATTTATTGTCTGCAAGAACAAGTGCTCTTAACCACTGAGTAATCTCTTCATCTCTAAACCCAGATTTATTACTTTGTAATTCTGGAGGTGAGAAGCCAAAATGTGTCTCACATGGTGTGCTGATTAGTTGTCAATCTGATTACAAACTGGATACACACACCTGTCAGGGAACCAGGTAGGCTGACTGCATGCAAATCTTCACATTACCCTCTCTTACCCCAGATCCAACCCCCAGTCTTATCCCCAGCTCTGCAGCAGAATACCCATGGCAGCTTTCCTTGCCCTCAACCCCAATATCCTGTGAGTCCAACAGATCTTACCCTTCTAACCTGCTTCCTTGGACTCATTGCTTTAATTCAGGTCCCATCCCAAGGGCTACTCCTGCCAGGGAAGCAGGGAGGCTGACTGCTGATTTCAGCCGTCTCCTGCTCCTGCAGGTCCAATACCACAAGTCTTATTCTCAGCTCTGTAACAAACAGAACACCAAGTACACCAAGTAGATAGGCGCAAAGAAGAAAGTACTCTTGTCACATACTAGTCAAAACACTAAACATACAGAACAAATAAAGAACAATAAAAGCTTTAAGGGAAAAAGACCAAGTAACATATAAAGGCAGACCTATTAGAATTGCACCTGACTTCTCAACAGAGACTCTAAAAGATAGAAAGGCTTGGATAGATGTGCTGCAGACTCAAGAGTCCGCAGGTGTGAGCCCAGACTACTATACCTAGCAAAACTTTCAATTACCATAGATCGAGAAAACAATATATTCCATGGTAAAACCAAATTTAAACATTATTTCTCTACAAATCTATTCCTACAGAAGTTACTAGAAGGAGAAAACTTAAACATAAGGAAATTAACTACAACCTTAAAAACACAAGGAATAAATAATCTCATACCAGCAAAATCAAAGGAAGGGAAATGCATGCGCGCGCGCGCGCGCGCGCGCACACACACACACACACACACACACACACACTCTACCACCACCACCATGACCACCATGACCACTACCACTGTCAACAACGAGTACAGCGATAGAATAACAGAAATCAAAAATCAATTGTCATTGTCAGTTGTCAAAATAAATAGTCTCAACACCCCAATTTTAAAAAAAAAGACACAAACTAGCAGAGTGGATGTGAAAACAGAACCCATCCTTCTGCTGCATCAAAGAAAGACACCTCAACATCAAGTATAGACATTACCTCAAGGTAAAGGGTTAGAAAAAGATATTCCAAGCAAATGGATCTAAGAAACAAAGTGGTATAGCCAATTTAATATCTAACAAAAATATACTTCAAACCAAAACTAATCAGAAGAGAAAGGAGATGACACTACATACCCATCAAAGGAAAAATCCAACAAGATGACATTTTAATTCCTAACATCTATACCCCAAACACAAGGGCACCCTAGTTCATCAAATAAACACTACTGCAGCTGAAATCAGATACTGACCCTCACAAACTGATAGTAGGAGACTTTAATAACCCACTCTGACCAATGAACAGGTTACTGTGGTGATATTTTATTTGTGTACCCCATAAAGCTTATCTGAAGATCAGAGGAAAAAGCCAGCCACTATAATAAACATAGAAGTCAGGTAATGTTAGGATATGCCTTTAATCCTAGCATTCAGGAGGCTGAGATCCATCTGGATCTCTGTGATATCAAGGCCACGTTAGGAACAGAGCCAGGCATGGTGGTACCTACCTTTAATTCCAGCACTAAACATGGAGGTCTGGAGGTCTGCACAGACAGACAGGAAATGATGTAGCTGGGTGGAGAGAGAAAGTGAGAGGGCAGGGACAGAAAAGCCTATAGGTGTGGGTATACAGGAAGTAGATCTCTTTGGTTGAAGACTTCTAGCAGTAAAAACCATGGCTGGCTTCTTTCTGCTTCCCTGATCTCTCAGTTTTTACCCCAATATCTGGCTCCAGGTTTTTTATTAGTAAGACTTGTTAGCAATTTGTCTTACATCTAGTGCCCAATGTGGGGCTAAGCCATCTTAGAGGCAGGCAGGAAATCCAAGGAGAGAGACAGGAAATAGAAAGTTGGAGTCTGGGGAGACTCCAGCCTGCCACTCAAGGAACAACATGCCAGCAGACTGGTAAGTCATGGAACACATGGCAAAACACAGATTAATAAAAATGGGTTAATTTAAAATATAAGAGCTACCTAGCGAGAGGCCTGCCATAGGCCATACATTTTGTAAATAATAAAAGCCTCCATGTGTTTACTTGTGGCCAAGTGGCTGCGGGACCTGGGTAGGAGAGATTTGTCCCAACTGCAGGCCTAGGCAGGATTAGAGAAACCTTCTGACTACAGGTCACCTGACAAAAACTAAACAGAGAAATACTGGAGTTAACAGACATTATAAATCAAATGGACCTAACAGATATTAACAGAACATTTGACCCAAACACAAAAGAATATATCTTCTTACCCACAACTAATGGAACTTTCTACAAAATTGACAACATACTTCGACACAAAGCAAGTTTCAACAGATACAAGAAAGGTCTTGCACAGGTCTGCACCAAGTCATCTCTCTATATATTATAGCTTTCAGCCTCAGTTTAGTACTTTATTGGGACTCCTGTGTGAACTAGTGTGTCTCTGATTTCTGTGCCTTCTGTTGGGGCTCTTTTCCTTCTGTTAGTTTGCCTTGCTCAACTTTGATGTGGTGGTTTTTATTTTATCTTACTATATTTTATTTTTAATGTTTTGTTATTTAAAAAACAATATGAGGAGGATTTTAATTCTTTCATATTCATACTATTATTTAAATTCACATTGTTTAATCAAAAAAAAGAAAGAAAAAAAAATATGTGTAAAAACACATCACTTATTGTTTTAGCCTCACTTCTTAGAATTAAAACTAGCTAGGGGAAAACAAAACAAAACAAAACAAAAAAACAGACAGCTGGGAATGGAGAAGTTCAACCAAGTAATTGCCTTCATCAGATTGGTGCATGGGCTTGTCTGTGGAGCATTTTATTGGTTAATGTTTGATGTTGGAGGGCATAGTCTACTGTTGGCTATGCCAACCCTAGATTCTACAAGAAAGCAAGCTTAGAAAATAATGGAATGAAAATTGGTAAGCATCTTTTCTTCATGATTCTTGACTCTGCTCTTGTTTGAGTTCCTGCCAAGCCTTCCCTCTGTGATGGACTGTGATCTGGATGTATAAGCCAAGTAAACCCTTTCCTCTCCAAGTTGGTTTTGGTCATCAGAGAAGCAAGCTAGAACATGGGGCTAAAATAAAAGAGCCAGCACAGGACAGAGCTTGGAACTACAGAAGACTTCAAGGGAAAATGACTTACCTCTTCCAGCTTTTAACTAACATTTGGATCTTTGAAATGTAGTGTCTTACCCTCTTCAAAGCTAGCTGATTGAATCAGTCTTGTCTTTTTTGATGTAAAAACTGATATACACACAGTTTTTATTTTTACATTACTCTGTTGTTTGTTTTCTTACTCTTTGTCTCTTTGGGGCCCATCAGCTTTTCTTATCTTTAATTATCCCTTTCTTTCTGTCTTTCACCTTTGTGCTTTTACCTTTTCTCTATTTTTATATACCTTTTTTTCTTACTCTGTTGCTGGTTAGTATAGCTGGGTGAGTAGCCCCTGATGTCATCCTCCTCTCGCTCCTATCTTGACTACTTCTCCCAGATTTCTATATATTTCTATATATTCTCTCTGCATGCCAGCCCCATCTGTCTCTCCCTCCTGCTTTGCTATTTGCCATTCAGTTCTTTATTATACCAGCAGGTGTTTTAGACAGGCAAAGTAACATAGCTTCACAGAATTAAACAAATATAACAAATTAAACAAAAGTAACACACCTTAAAATAATATTCTACAAATTTCCCCCTTTTGTCTAAATAAAAATGAAAGGGTTTTAACTTAAACATAGTAAGACTATATACAATAACAATTATCAAGTAAAGATTACATTCACAATATTTTGTCCATTTGTAGTTAGCATATTCAGAGAAAACAATAATGCACTACCTATCCTATCTTAGCGAATACAAAATTTTACACCCAATATACTTTCTATCATAACTAAGGAAAACTGCATCTATAACTATTTAATCTTCAACTTCATCAAAGACCCAGAAGAATGTAATATTATCTAACAACAGAGACATGTGGCTGCCTGGATAGTCACCCTAAGTTCCTCTGCAATGTTGGGGCATCCATCTTCATCCTACAGACCCAGAGTATCTGGCAGACTTTTCAGGAAAGCAGGAAATTTGAAAGACTGTCCTGCCTTGTATTGCTAAAGTTCATCAGTCTTTTTCCTCTGTGTCATGTAGAATGTCTGGCAGACTCTTCTGTGAAGTAAGAATCTCAAAGGACTGTTCTGCCTTGTTTTGGCAGAGTTCACCAGTCTTTTTCCTGTGTGCCCTGCATATTAGTCTGCACAACACATTGTCACCAGTCAAAGGCAAGAGCAGTTTCCTTGTCCAGTAGCTAAACTTGCCACAATGAAAGCAAACTCCATAAGAAGTTTCTTCAGTGCTCATCACCTCTGAAATAAATTGGTGCTGCCAGGAGCAGATGTATCTCATTGTCATGAAAACCTTAGGTTAACAAAACATTTAAAATGCTATATTCTGTAGGTCTTTGAAAGGTTTGAAGACCATCTATCTATCTATCTATCTATCTATCTATCTATCTATCTATCTATCTATCTATCTATCTGAAATATATCTCTGTATGATCAGGAAAGCATACCTCACATATCTACAATTTTGATTTTTATAAATGACTAACCACTAACCTGATTATCCTATATAGTTTATAATAATAGCTTTCAAAAACTAAAACTTCACCCTACATTTCCAAATGAACTGCATAGGTACAATACCTCAAACAAAAATAGAAACATATATACAATATTTTGTAACAAAAATAACCTTAATTTTTATCAATATACAAAAATCCTTAAACAAGAGTAGAAACATATATACAGTGTGACAAAAATAATTTTAAATTTGTATCAATATTCTATATTCCCCTAAATAATAACAAACATCCATAACCCACCAAATAACCAAAAACTACCCATACTCCCCAATTCTTGAGAATGTGGGCAGTTTTTTCCAGACTGCTTCCTACTGTCTGTGGATGAAGTATTTTTAGGGTCCCTGAGAAAATTTTGAGATAATGACCAAATCCTGGGAAGGACAGCAGTAACCTTTGCTGATAGATATCAACTGTCAAGTTTCAGGAGGTCTTGCCTGATCAAACTTGATCCATATTAACCCTGAAGGAGTCCATGGCCTTTCATCTCCTGTGGGAACAAAACTCCAAAGCATTTTTGATTTTCATTTGACAAATATAGTTTTTGACTTTTTAAAAGTTAAGGCATTCCTAATGTAAATAGTCTGATTTATTTCAACAGGCCCTCTTTCAATTCCAGGCCTCTTTGCAGCTGTCTTTGCTTTTCAACAATCAAAACTTCAAAATCAACACAATAACATACAGTAACCAGATTCCGCATGTATTTCCTATCTTACGTGGACTTTCCTTTTATATTATTTTTACTCTCTCTTTAAAGACTTTATTATTATTGTTATTTTAAACTATTCTAAAGACTTTATTATTATTTTTAAACTATTCATTTCTTTCCTTTTTTCTTTTCATAAGCCTTTGCACATTGTTAAAGACACTGTAACCTGCTTAGAGGTTTTCCCATTTGGATCTCTTTTATTGGTTATCTTCATCCTTTTTTGGCTGTATGAGCAAACCTTTAAACTGCTAACCTATACCTGGATTGTCCTCACAGGGCTCTCAGCTGGCTCTGCCCTCTTCTTGGGTTGTCAAAACCAAGCATGAAACTTGAGGCTGGTTGGAGATTTGTGTGACCAGGAACTGCATCAAACCTTCCTAGAGCTCTAGAATGCCAATGCTTGCACTGTACCATGTATTTTTACTAATTTTTTTTTCCTACTTAATGTAATGGCTGCTCAAGTGCTTACCAGCAGGCAGAAACTATCCAGCAGAAACTCTTAAAGGAGCGGTATTTTTAAAGATTTCTCAGACACTATGGAAATTTGAGCAACATGTTGGTATGGCAAAATGTTGTTTGTTTTTGTTTCTTTTGGGGGCCTGCAATCTAGCTCCCAAATAAATCACACACAAAGGCTTATTCTTATTTATAAATGTATAACCTTAGCTTGGCTTGTTTCTTGTCATCTTTTCTTAACCTAAATTATCCCATCTATCTTTTGCCTCTGGGCTTTTCTTATTCTCTTACTTCTGTAAATCTTACTCCTACTCTGTGGCTTGCTGTGTAACTGGCTGGCTGGCCCCTGGAGTCCTCCTCCTTCTCCAACTCCTTCCTTCTCCTGTTCCTAGATCTCTCTTCCCATATATTCTCTATGCCTGCCAGCCCCACCTGTCTCTCTCTCCTCCCTTATTGTTGGCTGTTCAGTTCTTTATTAGACCAGCAGGTGTTTTAGATATACACAGCAATATATTATTATGTTCACAGAGTTAAACAAATACAACATAAACAAAAGTAACACACCTTAAAATAATATTCTACATTACTCTTTTATTTTTAATCTCTGACAATTTCATACATGTATCCAATGAACTGTGAAATTTATTCACTTCATATTATCCTCTCTTATCTC
Organism: Peromyscus leucopus; assembly: GCF_004664715.2. Taxonomy (NCBI): domain Eukaryota; kingdom Metazoa; phylum Chordata; class Mammalia; order Rodentia; family Cricetidae; genus Peromyscus; species Peromyscus leucopus. The sequence goes on from NC_051068.1 coordinate 38,928,036, forward strand.
ACCCCGTCCTACAGACCCCTTTCTTCTGCCCAACTAACTCTCACACTACTGTATCTTATGGGGGTAGTAGGGCAGGTTTTGTGTAGGTAGCCATAGCCACATGTCCTATTCAGCAGAATGTTTCATAGAATTCTTCTTCATCCTCTATGTCTCACAATATTTCCATGTGTTTTCTGTGTTGTTCTCTGGATCTTATAAGGGGTGATACAAATGTTTTTTATAGGGTCAAACACTAAGCAAATACTTATTCTCATATTTTGGCTTGTGACATCACTAGCCATAGGATTTTGCTCAGGTTTATATTAAGTAGGTAAATATTCACATTCAGTGTCCTTCAAATCCAATCAGAAAGTAGTTGATTACCCAAAACAATCATTCCACTATTGTACCTGTGGAAACATCTTGCAAAGTAGATGGTATTGTAGTGCACAGCATCCACAGCTGGGTAAGACTGCTAAGTGAGTAGAGTTCTAGCCTATGTGCTTATGGATTGCAAATGTAGTTTACTTACAATATACCAAATAGTTTCTTGAACAAACTCCCTTTCTTACAAAAGAGCATGTCTTTCTTCCTTGGCAAGTCCTTAAAATAAAGAAGTGTAGATCAGGTGTTTATATCATCATTATCCAATATATTTATTGACTTCCTTAGGCCAGTACAATTCTCCACAGAGCATATTTAGCTCAGTTACTCAGCCAATCACGTTTATAGAAGGAACCATTTAAAGTCATCTTAGCTAATATTATTTAAGAAGAAAAGCCCCTTTTACCTGTTATTTGCTTTTGCTCTTTTTTTTTGGGGGGGACCAACCAGCTACCAAATAAATCACACATGGAGGCTTATTCTTAATTATAAATGCCTGGCCTTAGTTTGGCTTGTTTCTTACCAGCTTTTCTTAACTTTACTATAGCCCTGTCTATTTTTTTGCCTCTGAGCATTTATCTTTCTCTATTTTGTTATACCCTTTCTTTCCTTCTTCTCCATGTCTGGCTATCTAGCTAGGTGGCTGGGTGGCTGGCCTCTGGAGTTCTCCTCTCCTTGTTCCTTTACTCTTTTTTTCTCCCCCACCCCAGATTTCTTCTTCTATTTATTCTCTCTGACTGCCAACCCTGCCTATCCTTTCTCCTACTTCACTATTGGCTGCTTAGCTTTTTATTAGATTATTAGGTGTTTTAGACAAACAAAGTAACACAGCTTCACAGAATTAAACAAATGCAACATAAAAGAATCAACAGATCTTTGCATCATTATACAAATGTTCCAGAGCATAAACAAATGTAACATACCTTAAAATAATATTCTACAGCAATCTGCCTCCAAATAATAATAGGTTGAATGTAATATATTTTTCTTTTCTTTGTTCATTTCTCATTCATCAGTTATGATCTTCCTATGTTTCTTTGTTCTCTTGAGAGTTAAGCTAAAGAAGAGCCAAGAACCTGGCCTGACCCATTACTTCTTGCTCAATTCTAAAACTATTACCTGCCTTATTTTTCTAGGTTTTTTTTCCCAAAATTTTAGCTATCATTGAAAGTATTTTGGAGAACTCTAAATTCTTTAGAATTTACTTTGATGCTAAAGGTTCTTTTTGTTGTTTACTTTTGGTATTGTATTTTAATCACAACATTTCTCCCTTCTCATTTCTCCCTTCAAACCCTCCCTTATACACCTTTGAACTTTCCTTCAAATCCATGGCCTGTTTTCTCATCAGTTGTTACTGCATGTGTATATGTATTTGTGTATACATAGACATTCCTAAATATAATCTGTTGAGTCCATATAATGTCCTTGTATGTATGTTTTCAGGGCTGACAGGCATTAGACAACCAATTGGTGTGCTCTTTCCTGGTGAGGGCCATATCTTCTGCTTCCTGCTTTACTCAGTTGCCTGTAGTTCTTGTGTAGGGTTGAGGCCTCATGGGCTTTCCCCATCCAGTTTGATACATTTTTTTGGTGTCCTTGTTCAGATCAAAAGTGGTACTTTTTTGTTTTTTGGTCTTGCAGGGGCTAAAATATTAATTTGCTCTTAGACTAAAATTTCTTTCTAAGTTCTTTTATGTATAGTGGCAACAACATTTCATTAACAAAAAGAAAGAGAACTTACACCTTTAAAAATGAAATGTGAAAGCCAGGTGTGGTGATGCACACCTTTAATCTTAGCATTTGGGAAGTAGAGAAGGGCTGAGTTCCTCTAGGCTATAGGCTAGCCTATCTACAGGGTAAGTTACAGGACATTTAGGGCTATACAAAAAGAAAGGAAGAAGGAGGAGGAGAAGAAAGAAAGAAAGAAAGAAAGAAAGAAAGAAAGAAAGAAAGAAAGAAAGAAAGAAAGAAAGAAGCCGGGCGGTGGTGGCGCACGCCTTTAATCCCAGCACTCGGGAGGCAGAGCCAGGCGGATCTCTGTGAGTTCGAGGCCAGCCTGGGCTACCAAGTGAGCTCCAGGAAAGGCGCAAAGCTACGCAGAGAAACCTTGTCTCGAAAAACAAAAAAAAAAAAAAAAAAAAAAAAAAAAAAAAAAAAAAAAAAACAAAAGAAAGAAAGAAAGAAAGAGGGAGAGAGAGAAAGAGAGAAAGAAAGAAAAAGAAAAGCCAGTCAGGGTGTGGTGACTCATGCCTGTCAGTGTTAGGAAAACTGAAGCAGGAGGATTGTCATTATTTTGAGAAAAATGGTGAGTTCTAAAGCCAGACAGCAGCATGGAGTGAAACTGTGTCTCTAATAACTTTATTGAAATTCCCCTTTACACTCAGTTTCAAACATTCTTGCTAATTTTGACTCAGCTATCAATGTCATGTTTAATAAGGGCAAGAATGAAACTGAGTAGGCAGATTGAATGAAACCAGACTTCCTTGATTAAAGTCAGCTATCACAAGGAATTCAATTGCAGCCACTGTGAGCAATTACAGCCCTGCCATGTCAGGCAAATGCTGTTTCACTCAAGACATCAACTACCCCCAGCTCTTAGAATCTTTCAGCTCTATCTTCCTCAACAATCCCTGGGGCTTGAAGAACAGGCTATGATATGTGCCTCATTTAGAGCCCAGCTCTCTACAGTCTTTTATTCTTTACATGTGGAGTAGCTGTGGACCTCTAGATTAATTGCCATCTACTGAAAAAAAGAGGCTTCTCTCATGAGGAGCAAGATATTTAGTAATCTATGGTATAAAGTTAATAACTTATGGGCAGATTATTACTATGTCTATTTAGAAGAAAATTAGTATTTAGTTCTCCCCTAGGTTGTCTGATCTAGCCAGCCAGTCTAGATAATAATACAGAGCATGAGTTCTATCTTGTGGATCATGCGTTATATTAAATGAGAAAATGATTGGTTACTCCCATAGCAGTCATGCTACTATTATAGCGGTGGGTGTGTCCTGGTAGGCCAACAATCTTTTTCTTTTTCCTTTTTAATCTAGCAGGGTACTTAGCTGGATAAGACTGTTGATGACTTTCTCCCCTTGTATCTTATGGAGAGCCCAATGACCAACAACTCAAAAAGAGATAACCCATGTCTGGCCCTTGCCTTTTAATTTGATAGTGTATGGTGCCTGAGAGAGACATGACCATTTAAAATTAGTTTGCGTGTGTGTGTGTGTGTGTGTGTGTGTGTGTGTGCGCGCGCGCGCGCGCGCGCGCATGTATTTTAAGAAGCTTCTACAGTAGTGGATTTTTATGTGGCTCTTCCAAAGTTATTCAGTGTTAGTTATTCTTTCCTATGCTCCCTCCTCTTTCCTGTTCACCCCTCCCCCACTGTTTACCTCTTCTTGTACCACCATTTCCCCTTCCCCCATATCACCTGCTTTATCTCTTGATTCCCCTGACAGCACCTCCACCCTTGTGGTTCTTTACTAGTTTCATGATTTCTATGAGTACTCTAATTTAAAAACACTTACCTAAAGACTCAAAGCTACCATCCATATATGAAAGAGAACATGTGACATTTGTCTTTCTGGGTTTGAGTTAAATTAACCAGAATGCTTATTTCCAGCTACAATCATTTACTTGTGAATTTTTAAATTTCACCATTTTACAGCTGAATAAAAGTCCACTGTGTATTTGTACCAGATTGTCATTACTCATTCATCAGTTGATGGACATCTATAGTGCTTCTAATCCCTAGCTACTGTGAATAGATTAGCAATGAACGTGGGTGGGGTGAGTGACTATCTCTGTCACTTGGAAATATGCCTGGAGTTTCATACTTGGATCACATTAGAGATCTATCTCTTGCTTTTTGAGGAATCTTCACACTAATTTTCACAATGTCTGCACCGGTTTGCTTTCTAACTAGCAATGAATAAATGTTCCCCTTTACCCACATCCAGGCCTACATTTGTTGCTGTTTCCTTTATTTCATTTTAGTAGTTCTGACTAGAGTAAGACAAAATCTCAAATACGTTTGAATTTGCTTTTGGCTAAGGATGTTGAAATTTTTAGTACACATTTTTATTAATTCTTTTAGAATTTCATACACTACACTTTATTATATAAATTATATTTAAATTACTCATTAGTAAAAATAATGCAGATAAGTTAATCTTTTGTTTAATAGCATTAGATGAAGTTAAAAGCAGAAGGAGATACTGGGGTGCACTTCACTCAGTAAATCATTTTCTGCCAAGAATGACTTGTCCCCATAGTTTATGTATAAAACCCGAGCATACTGGAGCCTATTTTTAGTTCCAATGCTCAGGAAGTAGAGGCAGGCAGATCCCTAGCTCATTGGCTGCTCGGCCTTGCTTACTCAGCCTACTTGGTGACCATGAGACCAATAACAGACCCTGTCCCCAAATACAGAATGGCTAGCTCCTGACAAATGACACCCACAGTTGACCTCTGGCCCATGTCCACTCACCCAATTATGTACAGACCTACACCATACACACACACACACACACACACACCATTGAGAAATTGTCTTTGGAGAAGCCTTGGAAGACATGAGTTAGTCATCTTTTCAGATTTCTGAGAGTAGAGGGTTTTGCTTATTTGATCAAGGCATCAATAACAAACATTTCCCTGTGTCTTAAGGCTGATTTGTGTTGAGAGCTGTACCTTTAAAAAGATTACCAAACCATATGTAGTTGGTTTCCTTTTCTCCAAAAGAATTGCCCAGTGGAGGAAGAGCTTATATGTTCTTGGCATTCCTGGCTTCCTGTCATGCAGACATAATAATGATGATGGATAATATTTCCATGTATAGTATTTCCAGAGAAAGGAGTTGGCTACATCTTGACATTTAAGAAACGGTAGTTAATAGTAAATGTTTCTCCATAGTTCTCAGTCCACTGTTTTCACTTGTTGCAGATGAGAAATTAATCAAATCAAACCAGAATCAGCTGGTTCTACATACTGAATTATAGCTGAAACATAAAGAAAATTGTCTTCTTTACGGTGTCTAAAAATTCTAAAAAATTTGAGATTAGTGCTGTTTAGGGTGAGCCTCATGACCTCTTACTTTTTAGAAAGTAGTCATACTCTTTCTTAACTTGCAGTGAGATTATTAGTGTTCAACAGAGTGTAGTCAAAGATTTGAAGTTCTGTTGAGGACAATATGGGAAATATTGCCATTTCTGATGGGTGTACTTGAGGTTGAGTATGAAGCAAGTAAAAATATGAAAAAAAATTAAGCTCTGCTACTACTTGGCTTGATGCCAGGTGACCCTCATCCTGATTAAACTCAATATGCTGACAAATACTATGTGGTGTGGCACTGTCTGGTGCCTCAGACTCACATGGTGTCAAGGAGGCAAGATGTGACCTTAAATATGAACACCTTTGAAGAATCAGATGTCAATCACACCAGTCACAAGCATCATTATAGAAAAAACAGCTTCAAATACCCATTTGTTGGGTTGTTTTGAGAAATTTGTGGCAAAGACAAGCGCTTTAGAAACACCCGAAAACTTATAGAAAATAGTATTATGGCTCCTTGAAGATCAATCCACACTTCTTTTCCTCTTCTTCTTGAAACTTGTACCAGAAAATGATTCATTTTTTCTGCCCCATTGATACCAGTTATATAGTGTTCTGATGTTCTGTGTAATTTGTGAATTGTTTAAGCAATTTATTAGCTTAACTTCTACTAAATAATAGGACTGAAGCTATTGTGCCTGAATATGATTCATCTTACATAATACAGTAAAAAGTTGGGATAGGGGAAGTGAGGGAAAGAGGAAAGAGAAAAACAAAGAAAAATTTATGGTAAAATCATTAGTCATGGGATAAATTTATGAAATTATTGACTAAAAAGGATTTTTTCCTAGAAGCCAAATTTAAATATTTAGATGGGACACTAATAAAATTTATAAAAATATTTACCTAATAGGGGAAATAATTAAAACTTTGGATAAAAAGTTAATGTACCAGAATCAAAAGACTTAGTTAGAGCTAATGCCTGAGAGAAAGGGTACCATATAGAAGAGTTCTCCATTGGTAAGACTTCAGAGAACATCAGGCAGGTCTAGTCTTGCCCTTGAGATTGGCATTGGGCATTTTCAAAGATACTGTAATCTAAATATGCAGGAGTTACTTGCTCATCACCTTTTAAACTTGCTTTCTACCTGGCATTTAATTTGAATATTTTCCCTGAAAATTTTTATTTGTTAAGGCAGAGTGAGTTCTTTAACAGTTTAGGTAGTTCTCTTAAACATTTAATGTTTTCTCCTATTTTAGAGAAGAATCCTGTTCAAACTGGTGCCCATTTTAACCACCCACCCTTTTTCCATTTTTTTTTTGAGTATCTCTTCTTTCAGACAGAAGTTCCACCTACCTCCTTGATGATCTCACAGCATTTGTTTTTCAGTATGAAACATTTGCCTTGATTTCATCTCCCAGTTGGCTACAGTTTTCGTGTAGAATGGAAATTCTTCACTAGACCACAAGTTCCTGTATGCTCCATTTATAACATCTTACAGATGTTATTTCAAGCATTTATTGCCTGACTAAACTCAGCATGCAACATTTTAAACTGTTTCAGAGGAACCTAGTTTTAATGACATCTAACTTTTTTCCCTTTGACAAATAATTCATTGGTAATAAGGATTATTAAAGAAATGTCCTTGGTGACGAAATGACACAAAGATGCCATCTGCTGCTGAGCCTAAGGGTTGGTTAGGAAAGAGAAGCCACATGAAGACTTTGGAGGAACATCAAGGCATATTTGCAGTGCCCCAATTTTCTGATTTTCCTCTGATATTATACAGGGAATTGCAGATAATTGAAACAGACTGTCATCTGTGATGGAACTGTGAACAATTTACTAAAAATTAATCTGAGCTATTCTTCTTTCTCTATTTTTAGAGACATAGTGATTGATGGAATATATGTCTGTTGGAAACTGGGACTTGTAAGCAGCTGTGAAAGCCCAGTGACCACATTGAGATGTTATGTCCTTTGTTTCTTCCTTCCACTTTTATAGCTTTCAGCCTAACATCTCAAATTCACAAAAAATCCCCAGAGTGATTTTTCTCCCAACTTAGATTCAAAACTGCAGTTAATAGGAAATGTTAGAGGGCATTTCAGTCTTAAATATCAGAAGCATTTTTATATTTTGAGCCAAAGGAATAATAGAACATATGATTGGAAGCTGTGATTTCTGTTCCAACTGAGTAGGACTGTCTGGGGGAAATGGTCTGATGGCTGGAAGACCTTCCCTGCTTCCCTCACCTGGGCAGTCCAGGTGACCTTTGTCATCTCCACCCTCCTCTCTCACCTACACACAGCACTACCATCACCAGTTCATTCTTTTGGTCTCAAATATTCAACAGATCTCTGAGGTGTTCTTGTAGAATCGTGATTCACAGCTATTAAGGATATTTAAGTGAAGAAATGCACCTCTAAAAGCTGCAAATCACAAGCAACCATATGAGCTGTGGAGTGTGGGGCAGGAAGGGGTTTAAAGAAGAACATCTTATAAGTACTGAACGGCAGCAGCCTCGCTGAATATGACAGCCTGGTCTCTGAGAGAAGCATGGGTTTAACATGCCTAATCTGAAAACCTGAAATATGATATGCCCCAAATTCAGAACGTTTGGTGTGATTTCACAAGTAGAGAAGTGTCCTTCACCTCCTGTTATAGGGTGTTGTTAAAACACAGGCACTTGGAAAGTATTGTATAACATGATTCAGGCTACATGTATAAGGTAATATGAAACATTAATGAATTTCATGCTTAGATTTGGTCCTCTTGTTATGTATATGCAAATTCTTCAGAATCCAAAAGAATCTGAAATCTGAAATATGTCTGGTCCTAAGCATTTCAGATAAACTCATTCATCTTGCATATAAATTGTGAATTGAGAAAAAATTCTGAGCACATCAACTTCATATAGAAAAACTATCTGTTTACATTGTCTTCATATGTGTGTGTGAGTGTTTGTGTGTGTGCGTGCATGTGTGTTGGTACACATGCATGTGTGTGGGTGCAGCATGAAAAAGGGTCATATCAAGATGGAACCAGTCCTTTCATTTACATCTAGCTTCTCTACATACTCCCATCTGTCATTTGGCTTCCACTGATCCCAGCCTTTCATGACCTAACCTAAAATAACGCACAAAGGATCCTACTTCTGTGTACATGCCTTTAAGAACAGTCAGGAATGATTCACAAATAAGCCTGATCAATAGGCTGAAAGAGATATTATGGTTAAATTCTACATGTTGGCTGGGCGATAGTGGTGCCTGCCTTTAATACCAGCACTCAGGAGGCAGAGTCAGGCAGATCTCTGTAAGTTCGAGGCCAGCCTGGTCTACAAAGCTAGTTCCAGGAAAGGTGCAAAGCTACACAGAGAAACCCTGTCTTGAAAAACAAAAAACAAAAAACAACAACAACAAAAAAAAGCAAAAAAAAGCTACATGTTGTTATTTCTGTTTTTTTAGGTGACCAAAACTAAAAGAAATCAAGTGTATGCTATTAGTCTTAGCTTTATGATAATGTGACAATACTTGTTTTAAATGCAACTTCTAAAAGACTATAAAGGAAGATCTGACCTACATGACAGTCTTGGACTTTCCAGAAGGAACTTTAAATATAAAAAAATTGAAAGTAGATTCAAATAGCATACTAATTTCTAAAATAGCACTTGGCCCATTAAAATTATTAAATTTAAATTTAAAAAAACTGTCACAATCTCTGTAAGTTCATATGTTCACCTGTCTGAAAAATGCTGTTTCATAGAGGTCATCTCCAACCTTTGCCTGTTTTAATCATTCTGCCTCTTCTTCCACATGAACCTTGAGGAGAGGGATGTGATGTAGGCATCACATTCAGGGTTAAACATCCCGAGGTCTTTTATTCTCTGCATGTTTACCAGTTGTGGTTTTCTGTGCTAAGCGTCATCTTTTGAAAGAAGAAACTTCTCTGGTGAGGTTTGAGCAACACACTTATCTTTGAGTAAATCAACATATTGTTAGGGGTTGTTTTATCGCTGTGTACATTTATTTGAATAATAATGATCAGAATTTATCAGTAAGTTTTCCCCAAGATCCATTATTTAACTTAATGTCAGGTTCTTGACTCCATTCATAGTTTCAGGTATGAGTCGGCCTTAAAACCAACAAAAAGGTGGTTTGTTACTTCCATAACATTTGCTCCACTACTGCACCAGTCAGGCAGATTGCAGTTGAAACTCATGAAGTCTGTAGCTGTGGGAGATGGATAATTATATTTCTTTGCTGGTAGCACATACAGCATTTTACAGTACTATGAATGCTAGACCATAGGAGTGAAGCTTCTAGTTGAGGGTCAGCTAGATTTCTCCATATCCCATAATATATGTATATACTGTCTTCATCAAGGATCTTACTGTCAAATTGTGGAGGGTAACCACTAACATTGGCACTGGCCTATAATGAGGTAGCATGCATAAGAGCTGCATAAGCTCAAACCAAAATCCTGGCATGGAGGAGGGGAAGTGGGTAAGAAGCTGTAGTTTGTAGGTTCTTGGAGAAGAAACATTAGTTTTCACTCTGGAGCATGCCATATGCTAAGGAGTAGTCAGCCAATTAAAAACTAGACTCCATTTTTTTAAGAGAGAGAAAGAATATGAAATTGTATGGACAAATAGGTGGGGGAGGATATAGGATAAGTTGGGGAAAGACTATGATCAAAACAAGACAGACCATTATGACCATGGAAACAGGTAAGTTAACTGCATACCTTCACCTCTTCCTCAGCTTCTCCAAATCCAAACCCCCCAGTCTTATGCCCATCTCTGCCACAGAACAGCTGCTGCAGCATCCCTTCCCAACTTCCCCCATCTCCAGTGGATCACAGAGATGTTCCTTTCCTAACCACTCCCATCATTGCTTTATTCCAGACCCCAACTCCAGCAAGCATTCCCTCGGAACCCCAGGCCACTACTTCTAGGAAAGCAGGGAGGCTAACTGCAGATCATCACTTCTTCCTCTGTTCCTCCACATACAGTCTCTACATCTAATGTCCATCTCTATAGCAGATCTTCTGATAGGGCCTCTCCTCATTTCCTGCTCTCATTCTCTGGGGACTATGCAGAGTGGAATACTCTGCTTTCCTCCCTTCTGTTGACTCCCTGAACAGCCCCCAACCCATCCCCATTCCAAACTATCAGCTCCCAATACCCAGATTTTACTTGGAACCCCAAGTAGCCATACCTATCAAGACCTCAGCAGAATTTCCTGCCAGGCAAGACATAGTCACCATTTTTTTTAAGAACCACAGAAGAAGTAGAAACCAAGGAACAAATCACCACTCAACAAAGACAAGACCGTATATCAGCACATAGAATTACAAACTTCTCAATACCATATGATTAGATGCCAGCGTGAAAACAAAATCAATAACAGCCAGGACAAAAGGTCTCTTAAAGAAATCTATAAAAACACAAACAAACAGTGGAAGGAGATGAATAAAATAGTTCAAGACCTGAAAGTAGAAATAGAACCAATAAAGAAAATAGAAACTGAGGGGATTCTGGAAAGAAAATATTTAGGAACTCAAACAGGAACCACAGAGGCAAGAATCATCAACAGAATACAGGAGATGGAAGAGAGAATCTCAGGCATGAAGATATAATAGAAGAGTTGGGTACATTGCTCAAAGAAAATAATAAATTAAAAAAAAATTCTTGACACAAAACACCAAGAAAATCTGGGACACTGTGAAAAGACCAAATCTAAGAACAATAGGAATAGAGGAAGGATAAGAAACCCAGGTCACAGGCAGAGAAAATATTTTCAACAAAGTCATAGAATAAAATTTCCCTAACTTAAAGGAGATACCAATTAAGGTACATGAAATTCATTGAACACCAAGTAAACTGGATAAGAAAAACATTCCCTAGGCAATACTACAAAACACTAAACATACAGAAAAAAAATTATTAAAAATTACAAGGGAAAAAGAAAAAGTAACATATAAAGGCAGACCTATTCGAATTGCACCTGACTTCCCAATGGAGACTCTAAAAGCCAGAAGGGTCTGGGTTGGTGTGTGCTGCAGAATCTAAGAGACCACAGATGCTACCCTAAACTACTATATCCAGCAAAACTTTCAATCACCATTGATGGAGAAATAAGAGAGTTCAAGATAAACCCAAAATTCAAGCAATATTTCTCTATAAATCTAGCCTTTCAGAAGGTAATAGAAGAAAAATCTGAAGAGGTTAACTACAACCATGAAAAAACAGGGAATAAATAATCACAGAGGAGCAAAATTAAAAGGGAAACACACACACCCACTACCACCATTACCACCACCCCAACACCACCACCATCACCACCACCACCACCACCACCACCACCACCACCACCACCATCATCATCATCAACAACAACAACAACAAAACAGGAATCAACAATCACTGCTTATTGATATCTTTCAATATCAATGGTCTAGATTCCCCAATAAAAAGATACAGACTAACAGAATGGATGCTACATCCAAGAAACACACCTTAACATCAGTTATATCAGTTCAGAGTAAATGGTTGGAAAAATACATTCCAAGGAAAGGAGCCCAAGAAACAAGCTGGTGTAGTCATTTTTATTATCTGAAAAATAGACTTCAAACCAAAACTGATCAAAAGACATAGGGAAGGACACTACATACTTATCAAAAAAAAAATTCCACCAAGATGACATTTCAATTTTTAACATCTATGCCCCAAATACAAGGGCACCGAAGTTTGTAAAAGAAATACTGCTACAGCTGAAATCACATATGGACCCTCACACTCTGATAGTGGGAGATTTCAATACCTCATTTTCACATAGACAGGTCATCTAGACCAAAGCTAAACAGACAAATTCTAGAACAGAGTATAAACCAAATGGACCTAACAGCTATTTACAGATCATTCCACTTGAACAAAAGAATATACCTTCTTGTACACACCTCCAATTTCTTCGAAAATTGACAACATACTTAGTCACAACGCAAGTCTTAACAGAACAAGAAAATTGAAATAACTCCCTGCATCCTATCAGACCACCCCATATTAAAGCTGGATATCAACAAAAACAGAAACAACAGAAAAGCTTACAAACTCATTGAAGCTGAACAACTTCTTGCTGTTGTTGAATGAAAAAATGGGTTAAGACAGACATAAAATAAGAAATCAAAGACATTCTAAGTTGAATGAAAATGAATACATTGCATACCCAAACTTATGGGACACAATGAAAGTGATGCTGAAGCAAGGTGATAGCACTAAGTGCCTATATTAAAAAAGGGAGAGATCTTCTACTAACAACAGCACACTGGAAAGCTTTAGAACAAGAAGAAATTATACCCCAAAGGACTAGAAGGTCAGAGCTGAAATCAAGAAAATAAAAGCAAAGAGAAAGAAGCAATTAAACAAAGAGTTACTTCTATTAAAATCAATATGATTGACAAATCTTTATCTAAATTAACTAAAAGGTTGAGAAAGAATATATAAATTAACAAAATCAAAAATGAAAAGGAGGAAATAACAACAGACATCAGGGAAATCCAGACAATCATAAGAACATACTTTAGAAATCTGAACTCCATCAAATTGGAAAATGTAAAAGAAATGGATAATTCCCTTGAAAGGTACCACTTACCAAAGTTAAATCAAGATTAGATAATCAAGCATTTTAAACAAAGCTATAACCCCTAGTGAAATAGAAGCAGTTATTAAAATTCTTTCAACTAAAAAAAAATTCCAGGGCCAGATTTCTTCAAAGAGGAGTTAATGTCAATACTCTTCAAATTATTTAAAATAGAAACAGAAGGAATATAACCCAATTCATTTTATGAAGCCACAGTTACCTTGATACCCAAGTACATAAAGATTCAACAAAAAAGAGAATTACACACTAGTTTCCTTTATGAATATAGATGAAAAAAGTACTCAGTAGAATACTTGCAAACTGAATCTAGGAACGTATCAAAAAGATCATTCACCATTATCAAGTGGGCTTCATCCCAGAGATGCAGGGATGGCCTAATATAAGAATCAATAAATGTGATCCACTATATAAACTAACTGAAAGAAGAAAAAAATGAACATCTTATTAGATGCAGAAAAGGCCTGTGACAAAATCCAACACCCTTCATGATGAAAGTCCTGGAGAGATTATGGATACAAGGGGCATACCTAAACATTGTACAGACAGTTTACATCAAGCCCATAGCTGACATCAACTTAAGTGCAGAGAAACTCAATGAAATTCCACTAAAATCAGGAACAAGACAAGGTTGCCCACTCTCTCCATACCTATTCAATATAGAATTTGAATTCTTAGTTAGAGCAATAAGACAACTGAAAGAGATCAAGGAGATACAAATAGGAAAGGAAGAATTCAAAATATCTTTATTTGCAAATGATATGGTAGTATATATAAGTGATTCTAAAAATTACCCTGGAGGAACTCCTATAGCTGATAAGACACTTTCAGCAAAGTAGATGGATTCAAAATTAACTCAGAAAAATCAGTAGGCCTTCTATATGTAAACTACAAAAGGTCTGAGAAATGAAACAGGAAACAACACCTTTCATAATAGCTTCAAGTAGTATAAAATATCCTGGTGTAACTCTAATTAAGCAAGTGAAATACTTAAATGATAAAAACTTAAAGTCACTGAAGAAGATATCAGAAGATGGAAAATCTTCCATGCTCATTGATCAAAAAGGGCATCCTATTAAAAGCAATCTACAGAATCAATGCAATCCCCATCAAAATTCCAACACAATTCTTCACAGACCTTTTAGGGACAATTCTCAGCTTCATATGGGAAAACAGAACAAAAACAAAACAAAACAAAACAGGGAATCTAAAACAATTATGAACAATAGAAGAACGGCTGGCCTTTGATCTACAATGCTGTCCTGCCTGCAAAATATGCTGGACCAATGATGTTCATAAGCTTGTGGGAGTAACCTACCAATGTCTGAACTGACTTAAGGCCCACACTACAAGATGGAACCAATACCAAACACTTCTTGGGTGACCACAAACCAGAGACCAGATAGTCCGGAGACCTAGGGTAAAACAAAATACTACTGGTCTTAAAACATAATGTGATAAAAATGACTTCTATACTCATACATCAGCGTCCTATTCAGCCATCAGAGAGGTTTTCCCCTGCATTAGGTGGGAAAAAATTCAGAGATCTACAGCCAGATATTTCACACACACACACACACACACACACACACACACACACACACACACACACAGAGAGAGAGAGAGAGAGAGACATAGAGAGAGACAGAGGAGACAGAGACAGAGAGACAGAGACAGAGAGAGACAGAGGGAGGGAGGAGAGAGAGGGAGGGAGGGGGAGGAGGGGAGGGGGAGGGGGAGGGAGAGGTAGAGCTTGAAACACAATGGAATGTCTCCATCAAATCCTTCCCCTGAGAGCTCAGGGAGCCCAGTGGAAGGGGAGGCAGAAAGAGTGTGGGAGCCACAGGGGATGGAGGACACCAAGGGAACAAGTCCCTCTAAATCAACTGAGAGAAGCTCAGATGAACTCACAGAAGCTGAAGCAGCAAGCCCAGGGTCTACATAGGTCTGTGCCAGATCCTCTGCATATTTATTGTGGCTTCCAGTTGGGCATTTTCTTGGTACTTCTGGGTGGGTCTCTGACTGTTGGTCTTTCTCTTGGGCTCTTTTCCTTTTGTTGGTTTGCCATGTTCAACTTTGATGTGATGGATTTTGTTTTATTATGTTTTATTTTGTTATGTTTTGAAACTTATTCTTTTCTGATGAGATACAAAAAGGATCTGGATGGGAGGGGTTGTGGGGAGGGTCTGGAAGAAGTAGAGGGAGGGGAAACTGGAATCATGATATGCTGTGTGAGCAAAAACTATTTTCAATAAATGGGAAAAATAATTAAAGAGCCTTCTACTGATTTTAAGTAAGGTTCTCAGAAAATTACACCTTGATAAACACCATATTAGGGAGGAGACATATTAGTAGACTCTGTGTTTCTTGTTAAGTTTTCTACTTCAGAAGAGTGAGAAAAATAGATTAGGTTGCTGATTAATACAGAAAGATGTCAAGTAGAAGTAGCTGTTGGGGTAACTGGGCTATAGGTACTACCAGGAATTGAACTCACGGAAAGGAGGCACACAGATAAAAGAATGCAGTGGAATGATAGCAATAACTTTTAATGTGAAAACCACAACACAGGATCAGGGCACAGCATTCTAACACAAAGCATTGTTTTTCTTATGAATATAGTGGTAAACAATGGCTGATGACAAAAAAGATGTCTAGATCATACTCATTAAATTTGGATATTAATAAAGGATTGAACTCAGAGGATTTTTCAAATAAGTTCAGGCATTATTTCTGCTTTTTAGGTCTAGCAAACTGCCTCTTCACATTTAGTCTCATCCTGGGAGAAAGAGCAATGTCACTGAAACTGTGATGGCTCTTTGGGCCTTGCCTGTGTGGAAATCACACAGGTCATCTTGCTTCTGCAACTCTCTAATAGTGCTCATTTAACCAACTGACTTCAACATGCCTCCCGAAGCTGAATTGTTCATTCTGGCCTTGTGAATATTGGCTTCTAATAAAAATCCACAGGTTTTGACTGTGGCTAGGCAGAAAATGTGTGAACAAGAATTCATTTGTTGCTCATATTGAATTTCCTGATAGTGGTATTTATTTCATAAACTAACAGAACACATCCATCTGTTTTCTCTTTAACTGGTTGTAGTGACTGCATTCTGAGAATATTATCCCTTTCAGGGTGCACCACAGTTGTGCTTTCCATATATTGCTACAATTAGGAAGAAGCAGTTAGATGCTCAAGAGATCAAAAGAATAGTCCTACTACACAATAAGTACTAGTTACATATCCCTTGTGGATAATATTACATTTATCAGAGTCAAGAGAGGAGAGCTATAATGAATACTGTCATAGCATAGTGGGACAGGCATCTCTTTGGTTCAGAGAACTACAGGATGCACAATACAAGCCTGAACAAAGGTCAGATGGCCACTTTGAGTCCCAAAGATAGGAGTACACTGAATGAAAGACTACTGTACCCTCAATCTTGAGTAATGCCAGCAATAAGTAATAGATACTGGAGTGGAGACAGAGAACTATAAGCCTCCAATCTAAGAGTGCAGAGCTATAAGCTTCTGTATTCCAGTGCTGGGAGCCTTATGCTTTCAGCTCTTAACACTTGGGGCAAGAAGCCACTGAGCTTTTGGCTTAACCCCAAAGTTTGAACAAGAACCTAGAACTACCCAAAGTAAAGAGCTACTCTTAACCTACTCCTCATTTCCCTGCAAATTTTTTAATTACCTTTTTCTTTCTGGATGAATAGAATTTTATTGTATTCATGTATCTTGTATTTATTGCCCATCCACAGGGTGGTAGACAACTAGGTTGATTCCATTTTCCAGTTGTTGTACACAGAGTAGAAATTAAAATGGATGTGTAAATATCTCTGTAGCAAGATACAGAACCCTTTGGGTATATGACCAGGAGCTGGGTTTTCAGAGTTTTCATTTTTAAAATAAAAATCCATTAGATTGTAATGCTGTCTAAATTTGCTAAAAGCTAACAGCTTCTAGTATAGTCTATAATTCTTTAATTATAATAATCAACTTACAGACAGCTTCAGAATCTATGTTTGACATTTCACTAGCCAGACAAACTTCTTTCAATAGTTGTAATAATTGATTCATCTTTTCAAATTCATTGGCTTTTTGGTGCCCCCTTTGAATAACTTCATTTGGAAAATCAGCAAGCCTTGATTCAATAAAACCACTGATTTTAGGACAAGCTCCCCTAATGAATGCATAGAGAGCAATGAAACAGTCTGCTCCTTTAATGAATGTGTAAGGGAAGATAAGAGAAAAATAAGTATCCCATATTTCCCATTCCATCCTGTTAACTGCAAATTTTATAATACCAATTTTAATAGGCTATAAGAAAAAAGCAGAGGAAAATTGTAATGTCTACTGTGAGTTTGTTACTGGATTGACTATGCGAAGCAAATCTCACTTCTAAAACAGATTGTTCTATTAGATATAATGTCCCAGATGGATTGTTATGTACCTGCTGAAATGTTTCAGTCACATATTTTCTCTCATTTGGGATGTTAGATATAAATTTTCAGATATGTGCGTTCTACTGGGAATACGATCAGAGGTCAGGAATTTAGTGAGGGGTCATGGAGGGAGGTTGTAGGGAGAGGAGATAAAACACAGAGAGGTTAAAAGGAATAATAGAATAGAAAGGGTTAAATTGGGGATGGAGCATGGAAGGGAAGGGTAGAGAAGGGAATATGGGGGGGGGTCTTAGTTAGAGTTACTATTTCTGTGGTAAAATACCATGACCAAAGTAACTTGGGGAGAAAAGGGTTTATTTCGCTCACAGTTCCGTGTAACAGTTCTTCATCAAAAGCAGTGAGAGCAGGAACTCACACAGGTCAGGAGCCTGGAGGCAGGAGGTGATGCAGAGGTCATGGCTGTGTGCTGCTCACTGGCTTGCTCTACATTATGGTGGTATTCTATTTGTACTGAAATGTGATTTTAATTGTGTTAATAAATAAAGTTGCCCGGGGGTCAGAGCTATTAGAGCCATAGAAAGAGCATGGCGGTGGTGGCGCACGCATTTAATCCCATAGATCTCTGTGTGTTCAGGGATACAGCCAGCATTGAAGACATTCGCCTTTAAGACCTAGAGGCTGCACTTACAGGCAGTGACGAGGCAGTCATGTGTTTGGGTTTACAACCAATGAGAAGGCAGAACCGAAAGACTATGTAAAGACATATACACAGGAAGTAGTTCTCTTTCAGAGAGCTAGGACCACCGCAGGAGGAAGGGTGAGATTTTAGCTCTGAGCTCTGACCTCTTGGCTTTCTTTTTTACATTGGTTCTGTGTTTCTTATTTAATAAGACAGTTGGTTACATCTACACTACATGGCTTGCTCATCCTGCTTTCTTATAGGACCCAGGACCACCAACCCAGGGATGGCACCATCCACATGAGCTGGGCTCTCTCTCATCAATAACTAATTAAGCCTGATCTTATGGATACTTTTTCTTAATTGAGGTTCCCTTCTCTAAGATAACTTTAGCTTGTGTCAAGTTGGCATAAAACTATTCAGCACAGGGTGGGGAGCAATATACCCCAACTAAATACCTCATGCTAGCAAATAAAAAATTCCAGTAACAGGAATGTGTTGAGTTTTTTGACTCATTGGCTAATGGGATTACGCAAACCTCCAAATGTCACAGATGATTGCCAAAGCTCTTGGATACCCTCCAGAACTCAATGGTAAAATCCCATTACTGAGGGCACCACATATTTGAGTCACAGAGCATGGAGATTCTAGCTGGTCTTCATGTGCAAGCTTTACCCTACTAGGTAGCTTTCACCATGCTGTAAAGTGTTATGTATACTGCCAGAGGAGTAATCATTAATCTCACACAATTGCGATCCCTGAAAGGTATGACAATGACTATCTTGATGAGATATGCCCACTCCATGAGTTGGAAACAACATATATTACTGTTGAAGGGGCTAATAACCTATAGTTAGATAGATTGTAGGCTGTAAGGGAAAAGCTATTACTGTTATTCCCCTAAACAGACATAGTATTAAAATGACTCCTAATTACTTATTTCTATACCTGCATATCATAGCATCCATCAACTCTCATCAGAGAACCTTCCCCTTGCAGCCAATGACAATTAGTAAGATACCCTCAATTGGTCAACATGAAGAGAAGAAGAGACTGTGGAATATTCAGCCCTAAATGAGATACACATTTCATACACCTTGACCTAAGGCTCTTCATGGAAGAGGGGGCAGAAAAATTCTAAGAGCTGGAGCTAGTGGATAGCATCAAAGAAAGTATTTTTCAGACACAACAGGGCAATTGGATTATATGAACTCAATGGTGATTGTGCCAGAATGTCAGAATGCCTAAGACCTGTGCAAGCTCCAGCCAGACAAAAATCCCAGCATAGCGGGAAGGCAGACAGGAAATACCATCATCAGCTGAGGAGCTATTGGCATTGGATATCTACTGGGTGAGGGAGGGATAGTTTTCTGTAATGATGACTCCTTATAGGTCAACCACATGCCAGGACAGGAATCACTCCTGAGACTTGCTGGACAACACAAACTAGACTAGATAGGGAAAGAAAATAAACAAACAAACAAAAATGCCCCAAAGCTGGATAGGAAGTGGGGGGAATTGTAGTGGTATTTGCTTTGTCAATGACCTTGGGCTACACAGCCCAAAGGAGGCGGTGCTTCCTGCCCTTGCACATGACCTCTTCTCCAACTCTTTCTCAGAGGTCACATACAAGCACAGGAAGCACCGCCTCCTTTGGGCTGTGTAGCCCTAGGTCATGGGCTGAGCAAATACCACTACAGGGAATTGGGTGAGGGTGATAAATAGTAAATATGCTAAAATACATTGTATGAAATTCTCAAAGAATTAATAAAATATTGTTTAAAAAAGAATGACCTTAGTAATCAGTTCATCTCTACAATGTCTTTTTGATGCTGCAATGAAGCCATAATCCTTTAAACTCTAAGAAAGAGAGTGTCTTCTCTTGGATGTTATTGGGCAACATATAGGACCATCCCTTCTCTGACTGTAGGTCAGTGGGTACAGTGCATCCAATACTGTGATTCACTTTGCAGCAGATTGCTAGTCCTTGTTATTTTCCAGCTCCCATATGCACTTATTAAATACAGTATTATAAGTAGTAGATAATGCCCTCTCAATAGTTTTGGTTTTACATAATTACAGATGTTTGTAGTAGACTTTGACTCATTCTTGTGGCGAATTGGAAGTGAGAAATTCTCTAGTTCCTATGATAATAGTTCCTACAAGTTACACGATAGACCTTGGTCCTACAGCCAATTCAACTGTGCTATTTATCTAAACAGCCCAGGAGGCTCTGTTTATTTTCTCATATGTTGGCAAGTCCTTGGTTATATGATTATAACCAAGTCACACCTGACTTTTGATTTAATCAGTCCAGTCTTTCAAGACTTTTCATGCTCTATAGCTGTACCTTGTCACTTCTGTTCTGCAGTCAAATCAGGAAAGCAGCCTTCAGGATGGACTTATAACCTACCGAATAACAACTTGCTTGAAAAACTTAGACTGGATATAATCAGCAACCTTACTATCTTTTTCATAAACCTTTAACTTTGCATATTACTTTGAGTCCTTTCAGAGCAGAAAGAACACCAACGATCTTTTCTTCCCCTTCCTAGATGTAGTTTCTTCATACATTACAGTCTGGCTATTGGGGTTGTTCTGGATCTTTATGGGGGACTCAAAATTATGATTTTGACTTAGTAGTCACTCAAAATTTGGTAGTTTGTATGGGAGATCTGTGACTTCGGTGATTTTGTCAGTCACAGGCCGTGTGTCATTTGGATAATCACTAACAGCAGAAGGCAGGAGAGATGAGGCACCAAGCCAATGTTGTATTAATGACTTGCCAAGGGAAATATGACTTGTATCAAGTCCCACTGATAATAATCCTAGCCTGCTTGAGTAAAGATAGTATCAGGTCTTATTGTGCCAACTATGTCAGAGTCCAAGAGAAATGTTCTTCAAAATTAGCCTTTGTAAAAGCTCCTGATGAAGAAAGCATTTTCTTTTTTCTTTTCTTTTCTTTTCTTTTTTTTTTTTTTCTGAGACAGGGTTTCTCTGTGTAGCTTTGCGCCTTTCCTGGGACTCACTTGGTAGCCCAGGCTGGCCTCGAACTCACAGAGATCCGCCTGGCTCTGCCTCCCGAGTGCTGGGATTAAAGGCATGCGCCACCACCGCCCGGCGAAAGCATTTTCTTTTGAGGTAAAAAACACAATCACCCATAGCAGAGAGGGCTCCACCCCATTGTTTTGGTGTAGCTTTTCAGTAAAATACCCATCAAGGAGTGTGTCCCAAAAGTTTTGATTGTACCTACAAATTGAGAGCCTGGTATTAGAACTTCCTAAACCGATGAGGGCAATGAAGCATTCAGAACTGTTCTCCTCTGAGGCTTTCCACAGATGAGATTTGTATTGGAGGGTAGTGTGCCACAAGTCTTAAATCTGGAATAATGGTACCATCTGGTAGTCAATTATGAAAAACTTGTCCAGTGAGGAATCAACAAAGAATATGTCACATACATGAGTGTGACCACAATAATTGTCCTCTTTCTCTTTGATTCTGAGAAGACACTGCAGTCTCAGAGGGACCCTTGCAGCACACAGTAGGTTGGTGCGCACTCAGTGATGATCTTATGAGTCTCTCCTCACCACCCTATCACATATGTGCTTCAGCATCATGCTCAATCATTTCCGGGTCTCAGTCTGGTCCCCTCATTCAACTTTGTATCCATTTTGCACCAGGGCATTTGTATATTGGCCAAATTCAAATACAGGAATACTAGAGTGTTTTCACGAATACCAGGCCCAGCTCACGGAATGTAACAACAGCAGCCATGCTTTACAATTTACAAAATTTCTCCACTGTATAATCAAAATTTTTGAGACTTAATCTGTCACAATTTCTTCATCTTAAGAGTACAAGAGTCAAGGAAATCTTTGAGCACAGAGTGTGGAGGCATCATAACTGGGATGGTCAGGCTACATCCTGTGCTCATTTCTTCTATTTTCCATTTTAAGTCATTCTATATGTTCATGTTACCAAATATTGGGATGACTCCTCCACTGATGTGCACTTGGGATTCAGAATTTAGAGGAGCGGAGAAAGTGACACTTGGGTGTTCTCCTTGAGTTCTATGGAGTCTGGGCAACAGACACCGGAGCACTTGGCATTGGCACGAAGGTGCCAGACAAGCAATAGTCACCAGACCCTCCAGCTCCAGAGGGCAATAAATACCAGTTCCTGTTTCATGAGACCTAAGAGTAAACATTCTGATAGTAGGTGAGTGCACACGCAAATGACATTTATTGAACAGAAAGGAAAGGACACAGACATACTCACACTGTGGGGAGAGAGGAAGGCGGGGGAGGGAGAGGGAGAGGAAGAAGAGGGACAGGGAGGGAGGAGGAAGAGAGGAGAGTGAGAAGGGGAGGGAGAGGGAGAGAGACTTAGAGAACAGTACAGAAAGGGCTTGGATTAATAGTCACCATAGCCACCAGAACTACCCAACAGGAGGGATTTCCCATATGAATGCCTTGGTCCAGCTTTTTGTTTGGAGTTTAGTCAAGTTCTCTGCAAAGGCAGTGGGTACTACAGGGGAGCAACCATGAGCTGCCAGTCTGCATACTGGTGGCTGCCTGTCTGTGTTTTTTTTTTTTTTTTCTGCAAACCAAGATGTCTTCAGCTGTGGTAATCGAGTGGTTGTCCCCAAGCAGTATGTTGTGAGCTCAGTAGTGGAAACCTGTAGAGCCATGAGGGGTGGAGGGTGGTCAGTCCTGACAGCACAGTGGGGTCTCAAAAGCACCCAACTATTCCTTTTTATTTTTAATGATTCATTTAGTTTTTATTTTATGTGTATGCATATTTACATGTATTATGTGTACTGACAGGTCCAAAACAAACACGACACAAATGGCTATATGTGGTGTCTGTTAGCATAGCAAAGTGAATGGTGGCTTCCAGGCTTCCCTAGTATCACAAATACCTGTGACTCTTCTCAGCTTTCTCACCACATCCCCTACCCTAAACTTCACCAGCTCCTGGGCTTCCTCCCCCGACTCCCCATTCCCACAAAGCCCTGCCATTTTGGCAGCTATCTGCTCTCTCCTTTGTCTTACTCTCTTAGCCCCCTCCCCCTTCGACCCCCTTTGATCTCCTTTGTCTCACTCTCTGTCTCCCCCTCCCCACGGCCCAGTCCAGTCTGCAGGTCGTGTTCAGTGTACTACTTTCTCCCCCTGTTCTGGATTTTTGCAGATGTCTCTGGCTGTTCTGTCTGTCATACCTATAATAAAACCTTCTCCTCAACCAGACCTTGGAGCAATCGTGTCTTCGGTTTATATGTGTACCCTGTGCGTGCCTGATGCCCGCAGAAGTCAGGAGTGGGGATCAGATTCCCTGGAACTGGGTTACAGTTTTGAACCACTTTGTGGGAATGCAGTCTGGATACTCCACAGGAACAGCCAAGTGATCTTAACTGCTGAGCCCTCTCTCTAGCTCCTCAAAGTGTTCTTGGCCTCTGATAATATGTGAGCTGCTTGTTTGGCATCTGCAGATGTTTCCTTCCTTGACTTTTTCCATTCTCCTGCTTTGGAGCTATTTGACAAGGCTGAGCAGGCCATCGTTCTCACTGTTTCCTGACTGCTTATTTAACAGGGGCTTCCTTCTTCCTTAGGGTCTGGCTTGAATTCCACATCAGAACAAAATGCCACTCTGAGAGTCTGGTATTACCCTTCGCATTTCATTTGATGAATAATTCACCTAGATCCCTGCATTTTAGGGTATACTTTTATTTTTAAAAGAAAAATTAACATTTTTATTTTATTTTAAATATTTTTTTATTTTATTGTTGCTTCTTTTTCAGTTTTATTGTTCCTTCTCTTCCATCTCTGAAGGCTCAGAACTTGCCCATGCAAGCTTCCTTCCCTTATCTTTATTCATAATTCACTTGTAGGATGCAATTCTCTGAATATTTCAGACTTTGAACTATAAAATTGACCTAATTTTGAACTTTCTTTGATTTAGAATCTGCATATAACTTTAACAGCATTTTGTAAACCAGTAAAAAAATTGGACTGTCATAAAAAATGTGTACATAAACATGGACTTACTTCTCCTCGTCTCCAATAAATGCTTTCTTTAAAGGGGTGGTTGTAAACCAGGAAAGGCCACCAAGAAAACTCCTTCATCTTAGCACAAACTAAATCAGCTGGTGAAATGTCATGAGAACTGGAGGGGAGAGCAGGCAGGATGGACCTCCTTGACCCTCTCTTGAGGTTCTTTTTTTTTTTTTTAATTTAATTTGATTTTTAAAAATTTTTTTCAAGACAGGGTTTTTCTCTGTAGTTTTTGGTTCCTGTCCTGGATCTCGCTCTGTAGACCAGGCTAGCCTCGAACTCACAGAGATCCGCCGGACTCTGCCTCCTGAGTGCTGGAGGCGTGCACCACCACCGCCCAGCCTCTCTTGAGCTCAAGTGGTAATATGGACACATCTAAGTACTGGGACCCAGACTCAGCCTCTCATCAGAGTACATCTGTATGATGAGACAGAAACTGGTATTGGCCTCGGGTGTTGGAGGCTCTATTGATGGTTTCTTGTCTGGTATCTGTGCACCAATGCCAAAGAAATGGAGCCCAGCTGGGGTCTTAGTGGCCCTGAGCACTAAAGATTTGGGGAGGAAGCTGTGCAGGATGCTGTCATGGCATTGTAATGGTTGGTGGACCTAACCTTTGAAAAGGTCAGACCTAGCACCTAAGCTGCCATATCTACCATGGAGCTGCTGTTCCATGTTTAGTTTTCTTACCTACCTCTACACTGAATTCCAGGTGTTGTACTCCTTTACATTCCACAAAATCTTTGCATCTCCTTGAACCCAGTTTTTTGATTTTTGAGAAAGCAAAAGACAACTGCTAAGAGACATGGGGTTGTGAAATGGACTGCTAAATTGAACCAATCTAGATACTTTAGGAATGCCTTAACTTTTAAAAAGAAGTCAAAACATATATTTGTCAAATGGAAATTAAAAAATGCTTTTGTGTTTTGTTTCCATAGGAGATGAGAGGTTGTAGATTCCTTCAGGGATAATATGGAACCAGGGAGACCTCCTGAATCTTGACAGGTGACATCTATCAACAAAGATTATAGCTGGTTTTCTCAGGACTTGGCCATATCTCAAATTTTCTCTCTGGGACCCTAAAGGTGCTTTGCCTACAGACAATAGGAAACAGTCAAGAAAAAGCAATGTTTGCATTCCCACGAGTTTGGGTGTGGGTGGCTGTTGGTTATTTAGTGGGTTATGGATGTTTGTTATCATTTAGAAGAATATAGGAATGATAAAATAGAAGGGTAGATTATTGAATCTACTTTAAATAATAGGGCAGATTATTGAATCTATGATAAACTAAGGGACAATTACTGATCTCAAATATTTTGTATTTGTAAGGACTTTTGTATATTGACCCAAATTTGAAGTAATTTTTGTTGTAATACCCCATATGTTTGCTTCTGTTCTTGCTGGGGGGGTTTTATATATTGATAAAAATTTAAGGTTATTTTTGTTTTTACATATTGTATGTATGTTCCTGTTTTTGTTTGAGGTATTGTGCTTATGCAGTTCATTTGGAAACGTAGGGTGAAGTTCTAGTTTTTCAAAGTTGTTATTATGAACTATTTAGGATTATCAAGAAACATAGGTTAGTAGTTAGTCATTTATAACAATCAAATTTGTAGATATGTTAAGTGTGATTTAAGGTATAATATATAAATATATAGAGATATATTTTAGATAGATAAATGATTTTTGAACATTCCAAAGGGATTTATAATTTAAATATTTTAAATTAAATTTGAAATAATAAACAATAATATTTAATATTTAATAAATATACAATAATATTTATATAATTAGAAATATTTAATAAATAATAAATTAAAACTTTAATTATAAATTAAATATTAAATAAAATATAAATATAAATATTTATAATTTAAATATTTATAATTTAAAATATTTTGTTAACTTAAGGTTTTTCATGACAATGAAACACATCTGCTCCTGGCAGCACCAATTTACTTCAGAGATGATGGGCATTGAAGAAACTTCTCATGGAGTTTGCTTTCACTGTGGCAGAGTTAGCCACTGGGCAAAGAAACTGCTCTTGCCTTTGACTACTGACAATATGCTGTGCAGACTTAACATGCCAGACATACAGGAAAAAGACTGTTGAACTTTGCCAAAACAAGGCAGGACAGACCTTCAAAATTCATGCTTCACAGAAGAGTCTGTCAAATATTCTTTAGGACATAGAGGAAAGTGACTGCTGAACTTTGCCAAAAACAAGGCAGAAAGGTCCTTCAAATTTCGTGCTTCACTGAAAAGTTTACCAGATACTCTGGGCCTGTAGGCTGAAGATATATGCCCCAACATTGCAGAGGACCTTTGGTGACTTCGAGGCAGCCAAATGTCTCTGTCGTTAGATAATATTACATCCTTCTGGGTCTTTGATGGAGTTGAAGACTAAATATTTATAGTTGCAGTTTTTCTTTTTTTTTTTTTTTTTTTTGGTTTTTTCGAGACAGGGTTTCTCTGTGTAGCTTTGCGCTTTTCCTGGGACTCACTTGGTAGCCCAGACTGGCCTCGAACTCACAGAGATCCGCCGACTCTGTCTCCCGAGTGCTGGGATTAAAGGCGTGCGCCACCACCGCCCGGCTTGCAGTTTTTCTTAGATATGATAGAAAGTAAATTATGTATGAAATTTTGGACTTACTAAGGATAAATTATGAAGTCTTTTCTTTAAATGTACCAGATACAAATGAATTGGAATTCAGTATATTGTGAATATAGTCTTTACTTGATAATTGTTCTTATTGTATGCAGTCTTACTATGTTAAAGTTAAAACCTTTCATTTTTGTTTAGGAAAAAAGGAGAAATATTGAGCAATATTATTTTAAGGTGTGTTATTTTTGTTTATATTGCATTTGCTTAACTCTGTGGAGCTGTGTTACTGTGCCTGTGTAAAATACCTAATCGTACAATAAAGAACTGAATGATCAATAGCAAGGCAGGAAAAAGGATATGTGGGACTAACAGGTAGAGAGAATATATAAGGAGAAATCTAGGAAGAAGGAAGAGGTAGCCTGTGAAGGAGGAGGACATCATGAGCCAGCCACCGAAATACACAGGCAGCCATGGAGTAAGAGTAAGATTTACAGAAGTAAGAGAATGGGGAAAGCCCAGATGCAAAAGGTAGATAAGATAAGTTAAGAAAAGCTGGCTAGAAACAAGCCAAGTTAAGGCTGGGCATCTATAAGTAATAACAAGTCTCTCGCCGGTTGCGCACTTTAATCAGCACTCGGAGGCAAGCTACAAGAAAATGTCAAAAAAAAAAAAAAAAAAAAAAAAACAAGTCTCTCCATTTGTGACTTATTTGGAAGCTGGGTGGCAGGCCCCCCAAAAGAGCAAAAACAACTAACAACAGGGTGAGAGATAAGGATAAAGATATCTATGGTGTTTTGATAAAGTGTTTAAAATGTGGAGATGATACTGTGCTCTTGACTTAAGTCACCTGTGAAGTTTGTAGATGAGACCACCAGGTCTCTAGTAGCAGAGTTCAGCATCATCTGCTCTGAAATTCCTGAAAGAGTTCATTTCACAGGGAGTATCAGTTCAGCAAGAGTCCCTCTGAGGTGGTACCAGGGTTTTTCCCTTCAGTGGTTGTCCTTATTGCCCACATTCCCTTTTCTGCCTCCTCCCTTTTGTTCTCTACTCTTGGTTTCATTCTCCTCTGCGATCACATGTTCCATGTTTCCTGAGTCACTCCAGGGCAGGTCCACCTGCTGCATTCCTCACCTTCAGGGCAGTCCCAACCTTAAGTATTTAAACAATGCACTTTTATGCTAACACATCCTAATTTTTGACTGATCATAATTATCTTTGAAACATTGAACTCTGACCTTCAACCCTGAACATATCTCATCACCTGCTTTCCTTCTTCTTTCACCTTATTATGACATTGGTTTTTACCCGAATACTCATTTTCTCATGTCACTTACCCAGCTGAACACTAGAATTATTTTATCCTTCTCAATTACTTCATATACCTTTCTTATAATCACTGACAATATTGAATTCGGGCTCAACCAAATGATCTTTTCTCCTTGGGTTCCAGAGTGTAAAGAAGGCAGAGAATAGGCTACTGGTATTGGTAACAAGTTGGATATTTGCAGTTACTGCTGTGTCTTGACAGCACACAAATACACATGTGGGTCCAGTCATTCATGTGTGCTATGGTGTCTCTTATGCTGTAGAAAAGTAGCAACAGGACTACATTTATGTAACGGTGAGTGACACATCTTCAGAGGAATATTCTAGTGAAGCATCTAGTGGAAAAAAATGAGATTAGTGACTTAAAGCACAATGTTTTTGGGATTTGGATCCTTCAGCTCTTAGACTTCTCAAGACATTGTTGTGGACACATGGCTAAGTTCTTCAAAATACACACCTCCATAACTTCATATCATCTTACTATTCCCACTTTATTCTGCCCTCCTACTCTCCTATCCATCGTCCCAGCAGAGAGTCACATACATGAAGAACAGAATGGTATTTCATCAGAATTTCTCCTTCAACACTGTCCCAGGGTCTGGCAGTGTCATCCTGAGGCTGATCATATCCCTGCTAATTCATTTTCCTAATTAAAATTTCACTGTAAATGCTGTATAGCATCATGGCAGACATTTGGAGTGTGAAGTGTGAAGTGTGCACTGTTCCAAGTCTTTATGTAGCATATGTTTTCTTCCATTCTCTAACGTGTGTGTGTGTGTGTGTGTGTGTGTGTGTGTGTGTGTGTGTGTCTTCTGGGTCATAGTTCAGAAAACATGCCTAAAGTTTTCACTCATTGAAAATGTGTCCTATCTCATGATTTATTATTTTGTTGATTCTAGTGTGCTCTAGAGAGAGGAGAGGGGGGGTAGAGAAAGGTATCATTGTTTGTTGTCTTCCCTAGAAGCATTACTTTTGGAATTTCAGAAGTGTTGATTACATACTTTTTTTCCCTAAGCACTACTGCTTCCCTTTCTCTTCTCTTGAGACACACACAGAAAATGGCTGCTGAAGGACTCTATTGGAACTCACCTTGCAGCCATACTGGAGGCTGGCTGAACACAGTCTACTTTTATTACTTTTGGCCATTCTCTTGCTTTCCTTTTCCCATAAAGAAATAAAAATGTGGAAAACTGTAGTTTCTTTTGCCTTTAATGACTACATTTTTGTGGAAAAAAAATCATAGGAATATTTTTAACTCAAGAAACTACACAGATTCCACTGCAATATTTCTATTTAACAGAGATTGGGATAATTCATACTTTTTTCCTTAATGGTTTCCAAACCAACAACTATGAGCTCACATATTATCAGTGATTACGCTGCAGTTCTGTCTGGCTGTATCAAAGAATTTTAAGGTCTTAACTGTCCTTCTTTTGTTTAATACTCTTTTCCATATGAACTTCTATACAGCATTTTTACAGAAGCTGAGAACCATTCTTTTCTCTTTCACTTTTGGCTATGGTAGCCTAGAGACCCATAGATTACCCTTAGCCTCCACAGTTTTTGAATGTCACTTATCTTTCCTCATTTCTACACCAAACTCTCTAACCAACCTCCCATTTAATATTCCTTGGGAACACTGTACAAGCCTTCTGGCTGGCCTCATTCCTGACTTTTCCCCCTGATCTTTCACCTGTCAGCTCTCTCAATCCATGGCTTATACAGCCCATGTTACTTGGTAGGATCACCCTGTTTCAATTCTTCAACAAACTCTTCTTTCATTCACATTCCAGCTCCCCTCTCGTTATCTGAGTAGGCTGTGTATGGTTGGTCTAGTCACTTCTTGCTTTGTAGGAGACTTTCAACTTCTTTCTAAGTTTGTTCCCATGATGCCTTCAGGATGGTGCTCAGAAGAAACCAAACACCTTTCCATTGACCCTGAAAATTCTTTCCCTGGCTCTTCCTGTGTTTTGATCATTCCTTGCTCTCTTGCCCTAGAATGATGGGCACAGGTGGGCAGGAGCCTTCCAGTGCTTTGTGCCACTGTGGTTATCTAGCTACTAGAGACTCAGTAAATAAACAGTACTGGAGTAAAGGAATAAGAAAAATAGAAACTGGAGAGAATTAGTCTAATATATATATATATATATATATATAGTCTAATATATATTATATATTATGTATATATACATATACTATGTTATATATTATGTATACACCTACACACACTAGTGTGTGTGTGTGTGTGTGTGTGTGTGTGTGTGTAGTTTGAGGAGCTATTATGCAATCACCCTTCTCAGAGGCTGTGTCAAGATATGGTTTCTATGGGAACATGTGAAGGTGCTCCAGTTGAACAGTTGTACCAGCAGGCTTTGGTTTTTAATAAAAGTCTTTGATCATAGCCAATATGACAAATATGAAATATCTCTGGCTAAATGTGGTTGGGAACTATTTGAAATTTTGTTCTGTTCCCAGTCCATGGTTACTGAAATATGGCACCCAAATATGATGTCTCTTTGCCCTTTGAGATGAAAGGTATTTTTTAACATCACTAGTAGCTAAATATTAGGAGGTTTGAAGGTTGTTGAGAGAGGATCTCTCCAACAATCAGCATTTGACTTTACCTCTTATACCACCAATAATGTACTAATTTTGAGAAAGTTGAAGAATAAAAAATTGTCCCTCCTTAGAACAACCATGTAGTTTTGGTGCCTGTCCTGGATCTCGCTCTGTAGACTAGGCTGGCCTTGAACTCACAGAGGTCCACCTGGCTCTGCCTCCCGAGTGCTGGGATTAAAGGCGTGTGCCACCACTGCCCAGCCTCATTATTGACGTCTTGACCAGACATTGCTCTCTTTGATGAAGACAGCAGGAAAGCCATTGGCCTCTCATAATTAGTAGAAAATCCTACTTTTACAACTCCAAGAGAACAGCTTCAGGCAGAAGGTGTAACGAAACATGATGCACAGGAAGATGCATCAAGATGATGGCAGAAATAGCTATTCCTTAGTGAGATGTATACTTATACTCCCAAACCCCAGAGCTTACAGACCCTTACTGCTGACCTGCCCACTTTCTAATCTTTCCCTCTCTCTTTATATCATATATCTCTCTTTTTATGTACTATTCAAAAATTCTAAGTCTGGATTTCTGGGCTCCTTGTTTCTCCCTCTCTTTCCACCCTTCTCTCAAGCTCCCTCTTCCCCTTATCCTCTACCATGCAGCTTCTCATTCCTACTGCTGAACCTGCTCCCTTTCTTTACCCAAACTTTAACTTTCCATCTCTCTCTTATCTGTTTCCTCTCTTCTAGTAGTTCCAGAGGCCACCAGCTTACCTGACACAGTGTTATGTTTCCCCTCAAATTCCAGTAAGTTTTTCTTCAATATTATTTCTGAGCCTGCTTTTAAATTCTTTTCATCTATGAGCTAAAGAACCTCAAAAATGGGACCTGTGTTACCAGACGGCAATTTCCATCTCCTTAATTATCTGTCTCTATATACAATCACATTGGAGGGCCAGACTTCAATATATAAATCTGAGGAAAGGGAAGTATAATTATTTCTGTTTTAATAAAAATTCTCTTCTTATTAAACAACACTGGATTTGTGAACACAAACACAGCTTCTAGTTGGCCTTTGAAAGTATGCACTGAACTAATTTAAATTACATTTTTTCTTTAGTTTTCCTGAGGCTTTCTCCTCACCCTTATACTTCAAAGCTGTAGAGATGGAAAATGAAGTCACAATGGAAAAATGAATAGACTTGAAAGAAAAGGAGGTTGAGATCTATTTTGAAATGGTTTGGAATGGAATTAAAATGTATCAAAAATGAGGTGTTCATTCCCCTTTTCCTACCCTGCACACCGTATAGTCTTTATAACATGGAAATATTAGTAAAGAAAATGACCATTTGACTATGAAGCTCAGACACATGGCCTTTGGGAAGTGATTCCAATTGAATAGATCATTAAAGTGGATTCCCATGACAGAATCCTGGTGTCCTTGTATGAAAGGGAGAGACTAGCTAGACACACACACACACACACACACACACACACACACACACACACACTCTCCCTCTCTTTTGCCATGTGATGACTACCAGAAAAAGTCAACAATGAACCTCTTTACTGGACAAGGCAGCCTGCCTCAGGCATGTGAATTTCTGTTAAACTAGGGTTGTGGCAGAGAAAAGGGATTTGAATATTAAAGATAGAATAAATCCCCTAAAATGCATTGTTCATGTTCATTGCAAAGTCTCACTACAATATCAAGAAAACTTTGCATAGTACGAATACAAATATCAAGAAATACTTTCCATGGATATGGAAGAGCTTCATTTGATAACATCCTCATAAAACAGGAGCAGCAAGGGCTCTCTGATATGCAGTGATCAGGAACTGTGGGGGGATCGTCTTCCATTATGGGAGTCCCTCTACTGACAACTGACAGTTTTGGAAAAGCCATTCTTGACTGTTCTTGGAACATGGCTCTTAAGTTCTGGAAAACTCTTAGCAGTCCTTTTAATTTGAATGTCAAATGTTTTGAAGTTTCCTGACTTTAGCCTTTTTACTCCTGGCAGATCATTTTGTTCCAAGCTGAAATTACAGCATGGACTTTCAACTATGTTTTTGGATCCCCATTCTCTCTACAAATGGTTAGAAGAAGACAGAAAACATCAGAGTGGGAGAACGAGTTATTCCCTTTATAGGCTTTGTGCTCTTAAAGAGTGATTAAGAAACAAGAGTTCAGAGTGACAGGGTAGCTCAGGAGCTGCCTGGGCTTTGGGCCTTCAGGAAACTGTGAGGTAGAAAGAGGTCATAGGAGTTTGTCATATCTTATGGTAGGGCAAGCTTGGTTGAAGCTGGGTTTAGCCTTGGAATGTGATCAGGAAAGGCATGTTTCTACATATGGAAAACCTCCCAAAGTTCTTAGTGTGAGTTGCCTTATTGACGTGTTCCAGTTGGAAGGACCTCCTTGGTATGTAGTAGCCTATGGGTTTTTTTCCCCTCCAAATTGTTCTTTTTAGCTCTAGATTTTTTTTTCTTAACTGAGACTTTGTGCACTATCTCAGATCCCTTCTATTTCTTAACATTTTAGGGGTGAATATAAGTTACAATTTTAACTCATGTATTTGTGTCAGATACTATTATCTCTCTTTGTTACCCATTCCATAAATACAACTGCTTATTTTTGTTGCAAGAACACTTTATTTAATAAGGTTGGGGGAGCATCTATTAGCTAAAACCAAAGCATGGGCCTCAGAGAAAGTATACAACCCAGGTGAAAAGCTATTCTCATTACCTATCAATTTATGGTAACCACAGTTACTTTGGGCCCAACTTTTGCTTTTTTTTTTTTTTTTTTTTTTTTTTTTTTTTTTAAGAAAAGCTTATCTTGGCATGTTTGATCTTGAAATTAGAGACTATTTTAGTGTCTCAAAGAAATTGGTAAACTGAAACTTCCTCCAAGATGAACAAAGTAGACTATTAAGCAAATGAAAAAAAAAGAAGACATTGTAATCATGAGGGTTGAATTTATGAAATAATTTATGGTTAGACAAAGCGAGAGTAATTTTTCATCAGAGAAATAATCCCTTTACTTTTTATTAATAGTCCTTTCTATTGCTGTTACTTTCCTTTTTCTGATTAACTTTTAGGCTTTTTTAATAGTTTGTAAGAATCTCAGGTGATTGAGTGTTTATCATATTTTCATCCAGACATCTGTTCAGGTTTGTTAACTGGAATGCTCTTCTTCCTGACAAATACAGAAAGGAACATGTGTAGTCTGAGCCTGTGCTTGGGAGACAGGCTTGCTCACTCCCCGCACTGATGGATCACAGAATATTGTCCTTATTGAGCAGTGATACCAGTTACAGAATTTGCCAAAACATATATTCTTATCTGTCAGAATGACCTAAGAAGTGGTGTGATTGCTTATGTTTCAAGACTTCAAAATATCAGTGTTCAAGTTGTTCATGACCATGTTGAGAAGGAATCCACAGACAATTGTCATATATGGCATCACCACTTAACTTAGGTATAGCTGTAATGATATTAGACATATATGTAATATATAATATTCTATATCTATCTATCTATTTATCTATCTATCTATACATTTTCTGGTTATATAAAAATGTATAGCTATATAAATAGCAATGTAGTTTCTGTTGTCTAAATCTAGATTTGAATCAATTGTAAATTACTGTATGTCATTTAACTAAATATTAAGATTTTTGTCTTATAGACTCTGTATATGTGGAATGTAGGTCCATTTTCCCCTTTTAATTTATTACTGTTCTTGTGGTCCCCAAAGGAGCTAATGCTTGATGAATTAAAAAAATGAGTACTATCTTTATACATGAATTCTCATATCAGGCAGTTGTAATTTATTTTTTACTTATTTTGGTTTTGGGGATGTGGTCTAACTTTATAGCCCAATATTGCCTTAAATTCATGATCATCCTGCCCCAGTCTCCCAAGTAATGATATTAGATGGATGAATCCACCACGTCCGGTCTAGGCATCAGTTTTTATAGTGTTATTTTCCCAAAGCTTTCATGTCTGACACTTTTTCATTGAGTTCTAAGACATTGGTTTGTCTTGTCCTTATTAAGAATTAGCATTTGGTAAATAAAAGAATCATTGATAGATATGAACTTTCCCTCTGTTCTAAAAATTGCTCTATAATATCTGAAGACCATTGATTTTTCTTGTTTATGTATGTAATTTGGTGTTTTAGGAGAGTTCTTCTTGAGTCTTTTACTAGAATGTGCCATGTTGTCTATCTGCTTAATATCTCTCTCCAGACACATGACTTATCATTCAATATTTAGTTTGACACCTCTCAAAAATTTGAGCTTAATCTTGAATTAAATAGTGATTAGTTATTCTATTCTCTCTCTTCAGTTTTTCTTCTATGGCAAATTTCACTAAGTCTGTGTTAGCTAGTCCCTCCATACAGTAGTCATTTTCTGTCTGTTAAAAAATCATTTACATTTTGTTTCCAGTTTCTTCTTTGCATTCATTTTCTTATAAATTTTGTATTATAATGTTAATTATACTTGATATGCATACAGTCAGGTAAATTTCACTACACTGGAGTCACTGGCTAGCTCCATCACCTCTGGAGTCACTGGTTGCTCCATCACCTATGGAGACACATAATAGCTCTATCACCTCTGGAGACACTGGAGAGCTCCATCATCTCCGTGGACACTGGCTAGTTCCCTCACTTCTGAGAATACTGGATAGCTCCATCACCTCTGGAGCCACTGGATAGCTCCATCACTTCTGGAGCCACTGGATAGCTCCATCACCTCTGAAGATACTGGTTAGTTCCATTACCTTTGGAGACACTGGCTGGCTCCATCACTTCTGGAGACATTGGCTAGCTCCATCACCTCTGAGGATAGTGGATAGTTCCATCACCTCTGGAGACACTGGCTGGCTCCATCACCTCTGGAGACACTGGCTAGCTCCATCACCTCTGGAGACAAAGGATAGCTCCATCACCTCTGGAGACACAGGACAGCTCCATCACCTCTGGAGACACAGGATAGCTCCATCACCTCTGGAGACACAGGGCAGTTCCATCACCTCTGGAGACACAGGATAGCTCCATCACCTCAGACACTCCTTCCTTTTTTCCCCTCATGAAACTCTCCCTCATCCTTGTCTTTCACAGCTGCTGGCCCCTTTTTATCCACAAGTTTATATATTACAAGATATTTTATATAGATTCATGCAATGTGTATGCACTGAAAAGCATTTATTTTTCTTTAGCCTTCTTTTACCAAAAGCTATAACTTTATAACTCATGACTTCTTTTTTCATTAATCATTGTTTGTGAATATATATTTGTATACATATGTGCTGTGGGATGGTCTGTATGTCAAATTGCTCTGATTGGTCAATAAATAAAACACTGATTGGCCAGTGGCCAGGCAGGAAGTAGGTGGGACAGGGAGAGAGGAGAATTCTGGGAAGCTGAAGGCTGAGGTAGAGAGACACTGCCAGCTGCCACCATGACAAGCTGCATGTGAAGACACCGGTAAGCCACAAGCCACGTGGCAAGGTATAGATTTATAGAAATGGGTTAATTTAAGATACAAGAACAGTTAGCAAGAAGCCTGCCACGGCCATACAGTTTGTAAGCAATATAAGTCTCTGTGTTTACTTGGTTGGGTCTGAGCGGCTATGGGACTGGCAGGTGACAAAGATTTGTCTTGACTGTGGGCAAGGCAGGAAAACTCTAGCTACACATATGTGTTTCCAAATACAACCTGCTTAGTCTGAATAATGTTACTTCTCTAAAGGGAAAACCCAAAAATGCCACCTGAATGCATGAAGTCTGTTCAATGTTCCTTCTGAATCTTCTTTTCTTTGGTTTGGTTTTGTGGAAAATACACAGGTGAGACTTTACAGATACAGCTTCTGGCTTTACTTGGTGACATAATCTCACAGCAAAGTCCCTGATCCTTGTTTCTCACAAGCTTTTCTCTCTTGCTTCCAGAATGTTCCAAACATAAGGTGAACAAGGATATGCCAATGAGCATGACAAACTCTACTAGGGGAAAGCCCACAAAGCTTCAAGCCCATTAGAGGCAACTGAGTAGAACTGGGAGTGAGAGAGGAGATCCTCTCCGGGGAAGAGCACACCAATTGGTTGTCCAGTGCCAAATGATCAGCTCTGAGCACAGACCTGCAAGTATCATCATATGGACTCAGCAGGTTATATTTAGAAATATATGTAAATATGTCCAAATACATATATGTGTGCAGTAACAACTGAGAGGCCATGAGTTTGAAGGAGAGTGAGGAAGTATATATGAAAGTGTTTGGATGGAAAAAGGGGAAAGGATAAATGTGATTAAACCATAATCTCAAAAAAGTATATAATGAAAAAATGCCTTTGGCTTTCATGAGAATTTTCATTTCTTTAAATGAAAGATTATTTTAAGAAAATGAAGAGCAGAAGATGGTTAGACAGACAGAAGCTGAGTTTACTCCTCCTGGTTTTAAAGGACATCCTATATTTACAAAGCTGCTAAAAACCAAACAAACCCTGTTGATCATTTCTAGACTATATCAAATGTATTATTTTTTCTTTATGTTTCAACCTCTAGTCATCAATCAGTAGTCTCATTTCTGGGTTGGGTTCAAGAGAAAAAAATGCTGCAGGTTCCTTATTCTCTTTATTATATTTGTGATCAGAGGTTGGTGGGGCTTAAAGATCAAAGCATACCAAATTCATTAATATGTATAAACGGAGGCTTTTTTCTGTCCTCCCCTCCCCATCCCACGGCTGCTTGTAAATACTGAGAGACTTGATATTAATTACAAACCATTTGGCCTATTGTTCGGGCTTATTACTAACTAGTTCTTACAACTTAAATCAATCCATTTCTATTAATCTATGTATTGCCATGTGGCCTTGGTGTTACTAGTCTGCTGGCATCTTGCTTCTTGGGTGGCTGGATGGTGTCTGCTGACTCTGCCCTTCTCCTTCCCAGCATTCTCAATTGGGCTTTCCCACCTAACTTCCTGCCCAGCTACCAGCCTGTCAGCTTTTTACTAACCGACAAGAGCAACACATATTCACAGTGTACAGAAGGACATCCCACAGCAAACATGGCATTTTTATGTTTGGCTAACTACTTTAACACAGATGGAACTTTTCTCTAAAACTAACTCATTCTCAATTTTGTCACAATCTCCAAAGCATTCTTTTAAGATAGAAATTTGTGTCTTTATGGTGAATTAGGGTTAGATGTTATTCTTAGAGAAAAAAAAAGGAGAAAATAGGTGAAAGCAGCTGTATAAAATATCCTCCAAGAATTGAAAGCAACATAGATATAGGTTTTAAAGTCTGTGGTGACATTTGTAGTACTGTTTATTGTCAGTTGGAGTCAATGAAGTTTAATCCCCTGTAAAAATTCTGTTAAAGATTTCTGTAAATTATTCCCTATCCCATATTCATGGGATGCTTTCTGTGCTGGACAATACATGTAGAACCAACAGTTGGAGGGAAACACATACATCTATATATACACAGACAGACAGACAGACAGACAGAATGGCATTCAGGAAAGCACACAGCTAGACTCATACAGACATCAGATTACAGCCAGATGACAACAGAAAATGCATGTAGACCATGCATTTTGTAGAGAAATAAATTCTGGGCTCTCTCAGTGAAGTCACTCCAAAGGGAAATGCTTTAATTTTTTTCCTTAATGTGACACAAATTTTGGGTACTCTGATGATATTATTAATGCATTCAAAACTACACAATGATAAATGATACTTTCATTAGAATGATGCAGAAATTACTCTTCAGAGCTTCAAAACTATGCCATTATTAACAGACTATTACTGCTAAAACCTCTTACAGTCTAACTTTTATTTTTTTTCTCTTTTCCCCCCATCTGTTGGATGCTGGAAAAATTTCTAACTGTGTTTTCCCTGACAGCTTGGGCTTTCTCATTTTCTCTATGAAGCCCATTCTTCCAGTGTCCTTGGACTTCAGCTGGTAACCTGCTTCTTTCTTGTCCTCTAACTCAGAAGCCCTAACTGTCTTCCTCTTCTCTAGGGAGTTAGAGGCTGCCAGCTTACCTGCTACAGTGATGTTTTTCCTCTCAAACTCCATAGGATTCTCCTCAGGATTCTTTCTGAGTCTGTTTTCAAATTCTTTTCATTTATGATACTAAATACTGGCAAAATGGGTCCTGTGTTTCCAGATGACAATTGCTGTCTTCTTAATATCTATCTCTAAATACAGTCACATTAGAGGATTAAGCTTCAATGTATGAATTTTGAGAAGAGGGAAATATGCTTAATTCCATATGTGTTTTAATAAATGTTTCTTCTTATTAAATCAAACTGGCTCTATAGAAACCAAGATAAAAATCTAATGAGGCCTCGAACTCACAGAGATCTGCCTGTCCGTGCCTCCTCAGTGCTGGGATTAGAGGCATGTGCCACCACCACCCAGTCTTTCAGTTTTCTTAAGTCTCATTTTTTTCCTCTTCACTTACTTAAAAGTTGCACCCAGAGATGGGAAAGGAAGGTTTCATTCAGAAAAATATGAATAGACTGGGGGAAAAGCTATTTTGAAGAAAGAGGGGTGGGAGAGATATGTGAAAGTGACTTGGAATAGAATTAAAATGTGTCAAGAATAAAGTACACATCCTCATTCACCCCTTTCATTCTACTCTGTCCTCACAGTCTCCAGAGGCCTGAAACATCAGTGAACAAAATGAGCTTCAAGTCAAACTTTTTTTTTTTTCTGCCTTTAAAATTTTAAACTGACCTTTCTGCTAGAGATAATTTCTATGAACTACTTTTGGTAGATTATCATTTGTATGGTGTTTCCCTCACACTCATGCTAAAGTTCAATCGCTCATTGGGGGAATTAAAATTGAAAACTTAATATGACTGAGAAGTTCATATATGGGGCCTTTAGGTGTTTAAGATTGAATGAATCCTGCTGTTAAGGGGACTTAATTCTGGTTTCTTTCTAAGAGGGAGAAAGACTAGATAAATTGACATATATAAACCAGCATGTTCCTGTTTCTTGCTGTGTGAAGGGTCTCCTAAATTCTTTTAACTAGAAGGTCATTATCTCATGCAGTTCTTAGATCTAGTACTTCCATAGAAGGAAGCTACATTAAACCTTGCCACTGCATAAGACAGCTGGCCTCAGTGATGTAAACTACTGTTAAATTAGAGTTGTGTCAGAAACAGTGGTTTGACTATCAAAGAGAGCACAAACCCCCTTAAAATGCTTTGCCCAAGTTCACTGAGAAGTCTCACTATAAATATTAGGAAGTGCTTTCCATAGATATGTAAGAGCTTCATTTAATAATGTCCACACAAAACAGGAGCACTAACATTTTGCATCTAGCCATTAGTCAGCAAGTCTTCAACAAACTAGACACTAGAAGAAATGACTTTCCTCTGTGTGCTGATCAGGAGCTGTGGGGGAATTATCCCTCTACTATGGCAGTTTTGCTCTTGACAACTGAGAATTTTGGAAAAACCACTCGTGACTTTTCCTAGAGCTTGGTTTCTATGTTCTGGAAAGCTATTAGCAGTCCTTTTGATTTTAATGTCAAATATCTATTGAACTTTCCTTAGATTTTTCTCATGGCTGATCATTTTGTTCCAAGGCTATCATTTATAGACAAGCTGGAATTACAGCATGAACTTTCAGCTACATTTTTAGATCCCCTTTTTCTCCACAAAGGGATCAAAGAAGACCAAAAATATCAAGGTGGGAGAAGAGATTACTCTCTTTATAGGCTTTGTGCTCTTAAGGAGTGATTAAGAAATGAGGGCTCAGAGTGACAGGGCAGCTCAGGAGTCATCAGGGCTTTGGGGCTTCAGTAGAAGCAGGTGGTTTGGACTCACTCTGTCTTATGGCGGGACATGCTGGATTGAAGTCAGGTTCTGCACTGGGAGATGATGAGAGTCTTGTTTCCTTATTTCAGAAGCCTTAGCTCGCTCTCTCTCTCTCTCTCTCTCTCTCTCTCTCTCTCTCTCTCTCTCTCTCTCTCTCTCTCTCTGTGTGTGTGTGTGTGTTTTCTCAGTTGTAAGAATTCTCTCATTTCCAAATTGCCTTTTCCCTCCAAATTGTTCTTGTAACTCCAGATCAATTTTTAGAGTCTTTTAACTTGGGACTTCGTGTACTATTTCAATTCCAATTTTCTTCTTAACATGTTGGGAGGGAATTTATGAGTTACATTTATAGCTCACATGTGTGTATATAAATATTCTTTTTTATTTTAAATCATTTCTTTAAGTATGCATGCGTCTATGTATGTGTGTGTAGGTATGGCATGGGCATACCACAGGGGCAGATGGGTGTCAGGAAACCTTGCATGGGTCAGTGACCATCTTCCATTATGTGAGTTCTGGGACTTACCTCAGATGGTCAGGCTTGAGGCCAGCACCTCTCCTTGCTGAGCCATCTCACCAGCTGGAGTATATACACAAATCCTCTTAATTCAAGTCGCAGTACATCATTATTTCCACATTCAACAATTTGTCCTTTATTAAATCAATAAAGAAATAGTTTATTAGGATTTGTCTGATAGAGGGAGTTATGATAAATTTTTCTAAATGGATAAAGAAGCCGCCTGGTAAGAATTACTTTCCAAGTTTTCTCTGTTGCCTAGAGAGATGTAAATAGGAAGTAAACATAGATTTCCCTATTTTATTAGGCCACATATAATAAGCAGACTTAATTGACACAATTTCTCTACTCTGTGCAATATGCCAGACACTCTTTTCTCTGTAAATTGTTCATTTCTCAAGTGTATTTGTTTTTTATTGCAGCGGCTTTGAGTTAATACAATTGAGGGAATATTTTTTTTTTACATAAAATCAAATACTAGATTCCCCAGAACAAAGCCTTACAATTATATCTAAAAATCATTACCCACTGCTCTGTGCTAGCCCATCAGATTTATTCTTGTCAACCATTGCTTTCTGTTTTAAAGTTTGTCTTGGAATGTCTGATAAAAAACTAAGGTATTTCCATGTACATATCCAAATGGCACACTTAAATGTCTTATTCTGGATGAAACAGTAGAAGTCAGGAAGGTGAGAGAAAAGGAGATGGGGAGATAGGGAGAGGGGAAGGACAGAGAAGGGAGGCAGGGAGGGAAGGAGGGAGGAAAAAAAGGAGAGAGCCATTTAGACAGCCTCCTAATAGTGAATTATCCGCTGATGAAGCTAGAGCCCCCAATATCCACTAACCAGTCTAAGGCCTCAACTCTGAACTCTTCTTTTCTGGGATTAATTTCACAATATATGTGCCTTTAGAGGATATTTCAGATAAAAACCATACCAAGTTGAGTGACTTTGAACTAAAAATTAAGGTTCCTAAAATAGTAATTCTAATAAACAGTAGCTATACAATAATATTTGTTGTAAAACAAATTTATTGATGATTTTGTTTTGTATTTCAATTCAGGTTTTTGTTCCTTAATTCATTAACAACAACAAAAGAGGTTGTATATCATCTTGTTACTGTTTGTCAGTTGCTATACCAAGATTTGCAGATATGTAAGGTAAATCAAATATTATTCCTACCCCAAAGGCTACCAAGGAGGGTGGTATGTAGATAAAAAT
The DNA here is from genome assembly GCF_004664715.2 of Peromyscus leucopus. NCBI lineage: Eukaryota > Metazoa > Chordata > Mammalia > Rodentia > Cricetidae > Peromyscus > Peromyscus leucopus. Next base: position 38,970,308 of record NC_051068.1, read on the forward strand.
TATAATTCATCACCACAGAGTAGAATAACATTACTACAATACAAACTGTATTTATTGGTAATAGAAAGAAGAAATTGGTTTACCTTGCTTTGGTAGGGATGAATGACTAGACATATTTTCTTTCTTATAGAATATTTAAGAAATAGTTTTCAAGTTAATGAAATTGAACCTTTTCTCTTAACAAATAATATTATTTATTGACTCACAGTCAACAAAAACTAGTTGCACCAGTCCATGAAAACTGTCACATCTCAAACCATTGTGATCCTAATCTAAGTGCTTAATGTTTACTTATACCTGGCCAGACTTTAGGTATGAAAGTATCTAGGCAGCAATTAAGTCATGTGGTGATATTTAAATTGTGCTGAAATGTGATTTTATTTGTATCTTACTAAATAAAGTTTGCCTGGAGATCAGAGGTCACATATCAAGCCATAAACAGAAGTCAGGTCATGGTAGCACACGCCCTCAATCTGATCGCATGGCAGGCAGAGAGAGTATCTGTGTGGTCAAGGACACAGCCAAGCATGGTGACATGCACCTTTAATCCCAGTACCAACCATTGAGACCTGGAGGTCTGTATATACAGGCAGTGATGAGGAAGTGATGTGGCTGGGCTTAGAGCCAGTGAGAAGGCAGAACAGAAAGGCAATAAAAGTGCAGTTTAGACAGAAAGAAGCTCTCTCTCTGGGAAAGCTACAGCATGGTGGTAAGTTAAGGCTAGTCATGGCTATTTGCTATTTCTTTGATCTCTTCAGCTATTGCATCTGTATTTGGCTCTGTGTTTCCTATTTAATAAGACTGTTTAGAAATTCATCTACAAAGTCATCTTTTCAGTGGAGTGGACTGAAGTTGAAATGCTGGCACTGAAAGCCATTGTCCATGGTTGATGATTAAAAGGGGCAAATGAATGATATTAATGCAGAGAAGCAGGGAACAGGAAGAAAAGAAACTACATGGAAGACTTGGGAGAAGATTATGCCTAAACTCTATCCTATGTAATGAATACTATGAAGGCGTGAGGTAGAGCACTGTCCTAGTTTCTTCTCTTGCTAAGACAAAATATCTGACAAACACAACTTACAGGAGGAAGGATTCCTTTGGCTTCTATTTCCAGGGGATGCAGTCCATCATGACAACAAAAGCAAGGTCAGTCACATTGATTCCATAATCAGGAAACTGGGAAGATGAAAACTCCAGTGCTTAGTGGGCTTTCTCTTTCTTATTCAGTCCAAGACCCCAATCAATGGAACGGTACTACCCGAATTTAGGGAGAATCTTCCCACCTTGCTTTAACCCAATCTAGGTAATTGTTAATAGACATGTCAAGATACTTGTTTTCCTTGTGGTTCTAAATCTCATCAAGTTGACAGTCAAGATTAAACATAACAGGAATGGAATGATATAAAACAATCATGTATTTTTATGATGACCTAATCCCAGACTCATAGATAGGAAGGAGATCACATAAACATAGCATAACTTTTAAAGTACAATAAAACTATAAATATACCGTTTAAGATGGGAATGTATCTCACTATAGAATAGTGCTGGCTTAGCACGTACAAGGCCCTAAATACCAGCACCACACACACACACACACACACACACACACACACACACACACACACACACACACATTATATATGCTAAAGAGATGGATCAGCATTTAAGAGCACATAATGCTTTTGCAGATGCAGAGGACCTGAGTTCAGATCTAAGAAAATCTAACACCCTATTCTGGTTTCCAAGAGCAGCTGTACTTAAGTTTACATACTCACATAACACACATGAGTACACATAATTTAAAAAGTTCTCTAAAAATATATCTTATCAATAGCTTTACTGAAAAGATATTACATTACTTTTGGATCTCTTATTTTGGTGATTCTCAGATGAACAGAAAATAAGTATGTTAGAAGTAAATAATTTGAACATTTACTAGTGTTATTATTTTTTATTTTTATTAGCTCTTTGATAGTTTCATACAGCTTGTTTTGATCATATTCCCTTTTCCCAACTCTTCTTAGATCTATCCACTCTTCCCTAAACACCTTTTAAAACAAAACCCATCAAGATTAATTTGTACTGGAGGAGGTGAGAATGGAGGGTGGGCTGGGGGGAAGGGGAGGGGAGCAAGAAGGGGGAGAACAAGGGAATCTGTGGTTGTTATGTAGAACTGAATGGTATTGTAAAATAAAATAAAAGGAAAAAATATCTGAAAAAAAGATTGATTTGTACTATGAAAATATTCTTAGATGTGTAGCCTTCCACTGGTGTGTGGTAAACTTACCAAGAGCTATATTCTTAGAGAAAACTATCTCTCCCTCTCTCATCAGCTAAAGATTCCAAATAGCTCTATCAATGCAGGTGGGATTTCATGTTCAATTCTCATCTCTGCGCTGAGTTTTAGTCTAGCTTGGGCTTGCTGTCCTAACCACTGTGAGTCTGTATATGAAGCTTCCTTGTGTTTAGAAGAGACTGTTTCCTTGTATTCATCTACCAGCTCTGACTCTTACATTCCTTTTGTCTTCTCTTCTGCAATATCCTGGGCCTTTGGAGGAGAAGCTGCAGAAGTTGGCAGTCTCTTATTCTCTGTACCTTGGCCAGTTGTACGTCTTTGTGTTGATTACTATCTTCTGCAATCAGAGTCTCAGATGAGGGGTTAGAGATGTGTTTGAGCTGTGTGTATAATGATAAGTCATTAAGAGTGGTTTTAATACTTTGTCCATTTAGCAGAATAATGGTGGAAGGTTATGACCTATCTATTTATAGTTTCTTGGCTTGATAGTAGGTGCCAGGAATGGGTTTCATCTTATAGAGTAAGACTTAAATTCAATCAAATAGTGGTTCGTTACTGCCGTGATTTTTATGTCATTATTTTACCAGTGAGCATGTCTTACAAGGTCAGTCATTACTGACAAGATTTGCTAAATATCATTGGTAATTACTTTTCTCATTTGTTAGTGTGCACAGCACCAGCCAGCACTACAAAAGCTAGAAAGTAGCAGCAGGGAGAGTAGACATCTTTCTATAGATCCCGATTTTACTGGAAATGCTTTGTTTTTCTCTCTTTAGGGTGATGATGGCAATGGGCTTGTATATTATGTTGAGATAAGTTCCTTGTATCCCTATGCTCTCCAAGACTTTTATCATGAATGGGTGTTGGATATTGTGAAAGGCTTCCTTTGCATTTAATGAGATGATCATGCAGTTTCTGCCTTATGGTATATTTATGTGGTTTATCATATTTATTGATTTACATATGTTGAACCATCCCTGTATCTCTGGGATGAAACCTACTTCATCATGGTGGATAAGCTTTTTAATGTGCTCTTAAATTCAATTCACAAGAATTTCATTGAGAATTTTCAAAGAAAATTTCAATGAAATTTTTTAATGATATATTGACCTATAATTTATCTTTTTTGGTTTGATCTTTTGTTGGTTTTGGTATCAGGGTAGTTTGTTCCTTTTCTATTTTGTGAAATAGCTTAGAGAGTCTTAATCATAATTTTTCTTTGAAGGTCTGAGAATTCTGCATTGAATACATTTGACTTGATTTTTATTTTTCAGCTGTGAGATTTTAAATTACCGCTTCTATCTCACTGGATGTTATGTGTAGCATGAATCACTAAAAGATCTTATTAATAAAAACATGGAGCCAGATAGTGGGGTGATCGCTGAAAGATCAGAGAAACAGAATAAGTCACAGCCAACTTTACCTTGCCAACTCCTCAGCTGATGCTGTTTCCTCAAACTGAAACCCTTTGAGTCCTCATCCAGAATGGATCTCAGCTGAACTGCTGCTAAAAGCCTAAAAGCTTAAAAAGTCTCTAGTTCTTGGTCCTCACACCTTATATACCTTTCTGCTTCCTGCCATCATTTCCTAGGACTAAAGGTGTGTGTCTTTCCCAAGCAAGACATGAGATCTGAAGTGCTGGGATTAAAGGTGTGTCACCATGTCTGGCTGTTTCCAGTGTGGCTTTGAACTTACAGAGATCAGGATGGATCTCTGCCTTCAGAATGCTAGGATTAAAGGTGTGTGCTATCATGCCTACCCTCTATGTTTAATATAGTAGCTGCTTTGTTCTCTGACCTCCAGATATGTTTATTGGGGTGCACAATATATCAACCACAGTTATGAGGCTATTTACATTATTTACTTAATTTGATTTAATTATCATCAGTCACATATATTTAGAATGTCACCATTTTCTTTTAGATTTTTCAGTTTTTCATTTTTAGTACTTAAGATTCTTGGGACATCTTCATTGCCTACTGTCATGTCTCCTCCATTTTAATCTCTAATTTTATTATCATCTATTTATTTTGATTTAGTTTTGATAATGATGTGGCAATCATGTTTTGAAAGAATCAAATTTTGCATTCATATATTCTTTGTATTTTTACATTTTCTATTTCATTGGTTTTAACCCTGATTTTGCTTAACTTTTCCTGTCTAATTTTTTGAGCGTTGATTTTTCTTTTTTTTCTAAGGCCTTCAGGGTCATCATTAAGTTATTAATTAAAGATCTATAATTTTCTTGATAAGCACATAGGGCTTTAAGCTTTCCTTTTTTTTTTTTTCAAGACAGAGATTCTCTGTGTAGCTTTGTGCCTTTTCTGGATCTCGTTCTGTAGACCAGGCTAGTCTTGAACTCACAAAGATCCACCTGCCTCTGCCTCCTGAGTGCTGGGATTAAAGGCATGTGCTACCACTGCCTGGCTAAGCTTTCCTTTTATGACATCCTTCATTATGTACTACAGATTTTGGTATGCAGTGTTTTTCATTATATTCCATTCTCAACATTTTAAAATTTCCTTCTTCATTTCTCCCTTTATCCAATTTTGTTGTTAATATCCAGCTTTAATCTATGGTGGGTAGACAGAATGCAGAATGTGATTTCAATTGTTTTGTGTCATAATATGTGGTATATTTTGGAGAATATTCCATGAAATTCTGAAAATTATAGCTGGAGTTTTCCCTGGTCCCACTGGGGCCCGCAGCCACTCAGACCCAAGTAAACACACAGAGACTTGTATTATTTATAAACTGTATGGCCGTGTCAGGCTTCTTGCTGTATAGTTCTTATATCTTAAATTAACCCATTTCTATAAATCTATACCTTGCCACATGGCTCGTGGCTTACCAGTAACTTTACATCTTACTTCTCATGGCAGTGGTGGCTGGGAGCATCTCCTGACTCAGCCTTCCACTTCCCAGAATTCTCCTCTCTCCTTATCCCGCCAACACTATATTTCCTGCCTGGATACTGGCCAATCAGCATTTTATTTATCAATAAATCAGAGCAGTACCTTCACAGCATAAAGAACGATCAATATCCACAGCAGAAAATAACATGTATTCCTTAGTGTTTGGTTAGAATGTTATCTATGTATCTGTTAGGTCCATTTGACTTATTATGGCTCTAGGTGTTTGTTTTGTTTTGTTTTGTTTTGTTTTATTGAGACAGGGTTTCTCTGTATAGCTTTGGTCCTTTCCTGGAACTCACTCTATAGCCCAGGCTGACCTCAAACTTGTGATCCTCCTGCCTTCGCCTCCTTCAGCAAGTCCTACTGGTATGTACCACCACAACTGGCCTCTATTTAGTTTTTTGGTTGTTGTTTTTTTCAGATGACCAGCCTGTGGGTGAATTAGGTATCACTCATCACGTGTTGAGGTTGATCTGTGATTTTAAATCTAATAGTGCTTCTTTTTTGAAATTGGGTGCACCTTTGTTGGTGCTTACTTGTTTAGATTGTAATATCTTGTTGTTGAAATTTTTACTTTAGTAAGTGTGAAGCCTCCCCCTTATCTCTTCTGTTTAGTTTTGGTTTGAAGTCTATTTTGTTGGATATTAAAATAGCCACACTTGATTATTTCTTAGTTCCATTTTTTTTTGGGATAACTCTCTTCATCCTTTCCCCTAAGGTTGCGAGATATGTTTTTTGGAGGCAGCAGAAAAATGGATTTTGTTTTCTAATCTAATTTGTCAACCCATATCTCTATATTGCAGAGATGTGACCATTAATATTAGGAGTTATTATTGCATAATGTATATTAATTCCTATCATTTTGTTGCATTTCTGGTGCTCTGTTAGATTGATTTAGTGTTCCAGTACCACTTGTTTGCTCTTGTAGCTTCTTTGGCATGCTTAATTTTCTCTTTGGACCTAAGTATTTCTTCCAGTATTCTCTGTAGAGATGGCTTAGTGGTCACAAATCTCTTGGATCTGTTTTTGTTATAGAACATTTTCCTTTATCTATCTATTGTGACTAATAGTTTCTCCTGGTATAGTAATCTGGGCTGGCTTCATTGTTTTGTGCGCATTTTTTTTTTTGTAACATGCAAAATTCAATTGGTAAAATTGCTGTTACTCTGATACACTTGTGTATATGACTTGATTTTTCTTTCTTGTCACTTTAAATATTCTTTCTTTATTCCATACATATAGTGATTTGACTAGTACACAATGAGGTGTGTGTCTTCTTTTGGTCCTGTCTACTTGGTATTCTATGGCTCTTAGATCTTTATATGCATATCTTGTCTTAAATTGGGGAAGTACTATTCTATGATTTTGTTGAAATATTTTCTTTGCATTTGACCTCAGTCTGTCCTTCTGTACTTATTATTCACAGATTTAGTCTTTTTTTTTTGGGAGGTGGGTAGTGTTCTGGAGTTTCTGCATATTTTGTTCTTTTTTTTGTATTTAATGTTTTATTCATCTGAGTGATCTAATTCCTCTATTTTGTCTTCAGGACCTGACATTCTTTCTTCTACCTGATTCATCTATTAGGAAAGTTTTCCTCTTAGCTTTTTTGTTTGAATTCATAAAGTTTTCATTTTAAGTTTTATTTCATATAGGCTTTTCTTTAGAGATTCTATTTATTAAATTCCTTTTTCATTATCTTAAATTGTTTTCATTATTTCTTTAAATGGCTTTCATGATTTTCATTTTGGCATTTATTCATATCCCTTTGTGTTCTTTGATTGTGTCTATTATTATTTTCAAATTATTGTCTCAAACATCATCTGAGTCACATTTCTGGTGAAAATAACTATGGAGGCACTATTTTTGGCAATGACTTCTGACTTTGGCTATTGTGTTTATGTTTTTTGCAGTAGTACCTAGGCATCTGGGATTGGTTTGTTGGTAGAGTTTCTTGGTATGGAATCTTGTTTCACTTTTGTTGAGTATGCATTTGAACTTTTGTTTCTTGTTAGGTAATTGACCAGTTGTATAGTGCTTGGGATTCAATCTTTAGGCAGTTCTGTGTTGATGTTTAAGTGGGATATCAGATGTAGTCCTGGCTTATCTTGAGCTACGTGAGGTTTCTAAGCCCAGAATCACACCTCCGGTAGAGTTTAGAAGATTCTCAGACCCAATCTTCAGGAGGTTCTCAGAACTTTTCCTCATGCATCTGATGCTGGTAAAGTTGGCAGTTTGAGTCTAGTATCCCTACTCAAAAGGAGGCGTGGGAAGTGGAGGTCAGAAAGAGAGCATGGGATATATGGTCCACATATAAAGTAGCAGGAATGGGTGTAGTTTCTCTGTGGGTCTAGTGTCTAGAGAAGAGGCCAAGTATGTAAAGTGGGGATGATGGTCTTGGCAGGGTAATCATTGCTACCATTTGCAAATTATTTGTAGCAGCTTGGATGAAATTTCTCTCAGAGCAGCAAATAACTAAAAAATGTAGTGTATTTTAACAGATGTTAAATGTTAGCTTTGCTTTATTTTGTGTTTATTCTCTTGTAGAAGGAATCTTAGAAGGTCTTATTAATAAAATCAAACCCGAGCCGAGTTATTGGGGTCCATGCTGGTAGATCAGAGAGACAGGACAAGCCACAGCTATCTCACCTTGCCAGTTCCTCAGCTGGTCCTGTTTCCTCAGACTGGAAGCTGCTGTGTCCTCATCCCAATAGCTCTCAGCTGAACTGCTGCTCCAAAGCCTGAATGCTCAACCAGCCCAAAACTTAACCAGCCAAAAGCTTAACCAGCCAAATGCCTCTAGTTTCTGGTCCTCACGCCTTATATATCTTTCTTCTTTCTACCACCACTCCCTGGGATTAAAGGCTGGCTTTCTGGGATTAAAGGTGTGTGTCACCATGCTTGGCTATTTCCAATGTGGCCTTGAACTCACAGAGATCCAGAGGGATTTCTATCTCTGGAATGCTAGGATTAAAGGTGTGAGTGCCACCATTTTCTAGCCTTTGTATCTAGTGGCTGTCTGTTCTCTGACCCCAGATAAATTTATTAGAGTACACAATACCAGCACATCTCCTCTCTTTTTGTCTAAAATTTAAAAAAGCTTATGACTAATACAAGAAAAACTATCTTCAATAAGTATATGCAATATACAGTCAAGATTACATTAACAATGTCTAGTCCATTAACATTTGACAGATCCAGACAAAAAACTCCATTATATATATTAACAATGTCCAGTCCAGTAACATCTGATAAACTCAGACCAAAAAATTTTCATTACTTATCTTATTTAAAACAAGTAGTTCCTTTTTAAAAGTAGATTCCATAATCTCCCTTTTTATCTTATCATATCCATATTTTCTCTTTTCATAATAGATTCATTAGTCTACCTTTTGTCATTTTTATATCTTCCCCTTTTTCTTCGGTGTAGATTCAGTGATCTACCTATTTATCCTATTATTTCTTTATCTTTTTCCTCAGAGTAGATTCGATGATCTATCTCATATCTATATTCTCTTTTTTTTTTGCTTTCTAGGGGTGAAGATATCTTTAGGGAATATTGAAAAGAAAATTTTTGGGTTAATTGTCAAGTCCTGTATCATTTGTCCATTCTCTGCATAAAAGGAAAGTTCAGGGCTTGTTTCAAGCCCTTGTTCGAGTAGTCTGTCAGGCTGTATCATTTCAGCTAGTCCTCTCGAAATTGTCCTGACCAGTTTGTAGTCCAAAGTCGATTTTTCCATGGTGTTAATCGGCTTAATGGCTTTATCATAGTCCATGTGGAATCATCGTTGTAGGATCCTGTCATCTTTTTGAAGATTTCAAAGTCACTGTTAGGCATGGTCTTGGTTTCCTGCAGACTTTTTTTTTTTTTTTTGCCTCCTCTGTGGTTTGGAGCAATCACAGTCTGATAAATGTCTGTCTCTCGGAACCATGAACATTCTTCCCTAGAACAGAAAATCTTCCCAACAATTTCTCCCCACCATTTGTCATGCCAAACTTTTCCAAACTGACCTTTGCCGATGCTTTCTTGTAACACGATGGTCCTGGCAATTCTTCTCTGAACCAGCAGCAGTAAACCCTTCGTCCCAGGTAGCAGCATCACCGCAGTCACCAACATGATGAGAAGGAGCTGGCAACGTGGAGCAGTAGCCACTGCTTCCATGGTCCCACCACTGTTTGTGGTTCAGTTCGGGCCAAAGCTTCTCCCAAACCTCCTAGGCCGGCCTCAAACTCGGGATCCTCCTACCTCTGTCTCCTTCAACAAATCCTACCGGCGTGCGCTGCCACAACCACCACCGGCTGAGTGTAGCTTGGGCCTGAGCTGGGGCTCACAAGGCCACAGGCAAACAGTTTTTTCATGAATTCGTAACACGAACGTTGGGCGCCAGATGTAGATGTAACCAACCGTCTTATTAAATAAGAAACACAGAAACAATGTAAAGGAGAAAGCCAAGAGGTCAGAGCTCAGAGCTAAAATCTCACCCTTCCTCCTGCTGTCCCAGCTTCACGAAAAGAGACCTACTTCCTGTTGGTTCGTTTTTTTATAGTATGTTGTTCTGCCTTCTCATTGGTTGTAAACCCAAACACATGACTGCCTCGTCACTGTCTGAATGTACAGCCCCCTAGGTTTTAAAGGCATATGTCTCCAATGCTGGCTATATCCCTGAACACACAGATATTTTATGGATTAAAGGCGTGTGCCACCACCGCCACACTCTTGCTATGGCTCTAATAGCTCTGACCCCCAGACAACTTTATTTATTAACATACAATCAAAATAATAATTCAGTACAATTAGATTACCACCACATTCTCTTGTTCAACAAGTAGTTTAGTATAAATGATACTGTTTCAAAATCTTTACAATCAAATATAAAGTAATAAGTTAAAGCCCTTTTGAAGAATTTTCTTTGGATTATGTAGAACATTTGGGTAGGTTTAGAGTATAAGATGCAAAACTAGTTAGCTTCCTTCTTAATGTGCGTAAAGTGTTACTGTTAGAGCACCTAGGTGCCTTAGTCTTTAGCAAAGAATTCCACAAGGAGAGTAGGAAACTATTTCAACACCCCTACCACACAAGGTTTAAAGTAGCTTGACTATGACAATAAATTCACCTGCACCATTCCATTGTTTAGCATCTTTATGAGTCCTTCATATAGTCTAAGTCACATGTGCCCTGTAGCTAGCACAGGTTATACATTAACTGAGCCTGCTGCCACAAGGAACAGAACCCCCACATACACCCACATACCCTTCCCTTGTAATCCTTTAGAAATGGAGACTAGACCTCCTCTGTCTCTTAGACCGTCACTGTGGCAGCATGATTAAAGATGTTTTTAGGCCAGAGGTTATTTCAAGCTTTACTTAGACCTGCTGAATCTTACGAGATTAGAATTTGACCTTGGTCTTTCTTGTGACCTTGAACAAATTTCCAAACTGGAAGCTGAAAGTTCCAAAGATGTTGGTTCCTTTTTCTCTCTTTTCTAGATTTCTGGATTCACTAATGGTTCCCTAATGCCTGCTCAGTCACACTCACTCAAAGGCTTCCCTATTGGTTGTCTTATTCACAACCTTACAGCTCTTCATTCTGTGGGTGTTATTAAACACAAGATACCGATTTTCATTGATCATACTATTTATCCATAACACAAACTAGATAATGGCATCCAACAAGCAGTCTGATAATGGTATCTTTATCCCAGGAAACTCAGAGGCATCCAAATGATCTGAAATTCCTTACATTCAGCTTCTAACTTTATAGGTGTCCCTTTCTCTTTCAATGATATTCTACATCTCAAACTCTGTTACTACACAAAATCCTGTCCACTCAAAGACCACCCCTCCATCCTAGGAAACAGCACCTGAATCTGAAAAACCTATGTCTCCTCCTCATACTTTGATCCTGTAGATAATTCCTCCTATGCCTTTAAAGACATAGCCTCAGCCAGGCAGTGGTGGCGCACGCCTTTAATCCCAGCACTGGGAGGCAGAGACAGGTGGATCTCTGTGAGTTCGAGGCCAGCCTGCGCTACCAAGTGAGATCCAGGAAAGGCTCAAAGCCACACAGAGAAACCCTGTCTCGAAAAACAAAAACAAAAACAAAAACAAACAAACAAACAAAGACATAGCCCCAACTTATGCAAATTGCCTCCAACTAGTCCCAGAACCACCTTTTTCAATGTCTTTTCCCTGGTTCTACCATAACTTTCCTCCCCCTAAAGCTACCACAAAAGTCAAATACTCTCTTGATCTCACATCTTGCTTCTAACACTCTTTTGTGCCATCTTTCACTGCCCTCTACCTTTCCTTTTCAGTTTTCCACAAAAATCCCCTGCTTCCTAGCTACACAGACATGAAATCACTCACAGCCAGGATAGTGTCCATTAAGGTGTAACTTTATCCCTTTCTGGCCTTCCCAAATTGGAATTGTCTGGGTCCCTTGTGTACAGAGCCTCCTCAACACACTATGGAATTCTAACATGTTACATTTTCACAATGTGACCTTGTAGGACAACTAGATCATTTCCTTTTGCACAACAGCAAACAAACAAACAAACAAACAAACAAAAAAACAACCATATTTGGCCTTCAGAAGTGGCTTTTATAGATTCTTTTCCTTTTCAGGGCTCACACCAGTCTCCACAAAGAATGCGTCAGTGCCCTCTTTGATTCTAAATAGAATTGTAGGTTCAATTCCCCAGTAGACAGGCATGTCCCATTTCATACCCCCTCTAATGAAGGAAATGGGGAAGGCTTTTCTCAAGGTAGCCCATTATGGCAAGATCCAAGAAATAACCTGACAGGCTAATGAGAACCTGGTAAATGCCTTTGTGATCTAGGTTAAAGAAGTACTTCTTAAATATACTAAACTAAATCATAACTCTGAGGTAGGAGACTATATTTGCACACTTATTTTTTCCCCCAGTCTTCCTCAAGCACCAAAGAAAAAAACTCCTCAAACTGGGTGATGGACTTCACCCTACTAAAAATTTAATTATAACAGTCTTCAAAGTCTTTAATAATGGTAGAGCAAAAAACTATACAAAAGTGGACAAGATATCAGACTAAAAAACGACTAATCAACATTACCATCCAGGACAACCAAAAACAATCTTTCCCTCACAACAGACCACTACTAGGGCCTTGCTTCAACTGTAGCCAGTGTAGACATGGGGCTAGCATATTTCTTAACCCATGAACTCTGCTGAGAACATGTCCAGTGTACAATGTGAGAGAACATTGGAAAGTGTTGTTCTCAAGTTCTCTGTAGAGGCCGACCATTTCAATATCTGCTGGGGGATGTCTTTCTGTATGTTGTGAATATATGTTGTTCCCACTGGCTAATAAATAAGCTGCTTTGGCCTATGGCAAGGCAGCTTAGCGGCAGGTGGGAAATCCAAGGAGAGAGAGAGAAAAGGGAAAGGCAAAGTCGGGAGAGATGCCAACCTGCCCCCCAAGGAGCAGCATGCCAGCAGACCAGTAAAGCTATGGAACACGTGGCCATACATAGATTAATAGAAATGTGTTAACTTAAAATATAAGAGCTAGCTAGCAAGAGGCATGCAATAGGTCATACAGTTTGTAAATAATATTAAGCCTCTGAGTGATTATTTTATAAGCAACTGCAGGACCATGGGTGGGGGGCCGGGTGGGACCAGAGAAACTTCCAGCTGTAAATATCTAACCAGGATTGCTAATTCATGACCTCTTAAGATTGGACTCTAAATAAGGGTTCCAAATCTCCACTGCCAGGATAACACCATATGTGATAGCAAACCAATTATTTTAGACTTGGGGGCTATGCACTGACCTTAATTGAGCACTCATGACAACCAAGTCCATCTTCCATCACTATTATGGGGATTGAAGACATTATTTTCAAACTCCAGAAAACATAGCCACTCTCCTGTGATTTAGACTTACTAACCTTCATTCATTCCTTCTTGGTTATCCCCTCCTGTTCCACTCTACTTCTGGGATGAGACATCACTCACTCCACATCACTACCTCCAAGTACCAGCCACAATCCACATATGAGCTCTCCTCCTTCTTTCCATGATTACTCAGTTTCTTCTTCCATCAAATCACCTACCTATCAGAACAGGACATTTACTTCCTTAGCACATCAGCCTACTTCTTTCTTCCTACCAATGGGTCTGGGACTTGTACATTAGCATGCTTATCCACAAATATAAATTTGGTCCCTAAAAGCCAGATAATTCCAGTTTTCTTAATTGACAGCACATGCAAACAATTCCCCTCCTCTGTAGAATTAAGTATAGTAGCAGGTGTTATCACAGGGATATGGACTTTAGCCATATCAGTGATACATACACTATCATTCTTTGTCTTGAAACATTCAAGAAATCCTTGATGAAATCTCTCAAAGCTGTCAAAATCCAAGTCCAGGTGACTCCTTGGCAGAGGTTACACTAAAAAATAGGAGAGGCCTAGATCATTCTAGAGGAGAAAAAGAAAACAACAAACAAACAAATAAACAACAGCAATAATGAAAAACATCAACAAAGGTCCTGGAATCTACTTTTATGTAAATCATTCTGGTCTGGTTAGAGACAGCAAAAATTTTAGCTGACTATGTTTCAAAATTCCAACAGAGGGCACCAAAATCGTGGGCTAAATGGTTTGAAACTCATCCTGAACCCACTGGCACAATCATATTGTTACTCCCTTAATAACTACTTTGATTCTTTTATATATAATGCCTGCCCAGTTCAAACTTACCAATGTCCAGGGACCCAAGAGCTGGCTGTTGTACATGGAAACATCTTTGTTGTTTCCCTCCACAATCCCTGCCTTTTCAAGTTTCCTTTGGTATCCCAGCAATTTGGTAACTTAAAAAAAAAAAAAAAAAAAAAAAAAAAAAAAAAAAAAAAAAAAAAAAAAAAAAAAAAAAAAAAAAAAAAAAAAAACTAACAACAATAACAACAACAAAAAACCCCACAACTATTTCTTGAATTTCTAAGTTTGGCATTTCATCATTCATTGCAAAATTGAAATGCAACTTTCACATTCAATAAATTGCTAGGTAGTGTTGATTTCAGTGTGTTTATTCTGTGTCCTAACACCTTGTTTGGTTCTGTGTTCTTGAAATGGTTGTTTCCATTTCTTCACTGAAGTGAAGGCTCGGGAAAGCACAAGTCCAGTCTCCTCCACCAGACTTTGCTGGGGTGGGATGGAACATGTTCCTCTGTTTCTGGAGGTAGCTCTATCTAGCTAATCTGACCTTTACTTGGTTTAGCTAGAGAGATGGTTTTTGTCTTTGTTTTGGCTGTGTCCCGTGGCTTTGGAGGTTAACTGGTATTTCATGCTCAAACTCTTGGCGAAATTAAATAGAAACAGACCTGTTGCGGCAGACCACTCCACTGTGCATTCAATTCCAAGCTCCCTGGCGGGTGTCCAGCTTCTCCTCAGCTTTCAGATTGTCCATGCTGTATTCATGCGCATCATTTACTAGTTTCATGTATATTTGGTGGGAAAGTAGAGTAAATCATAGCTGCTCCTTCTTCCTGGATGCAGATTTTCATTCTTTTACATTTTAGTCAGTTTGAAACACTTTATTCTGGTTTGTCCTTTGTCCAGTCTACCACCATAAACTCTGATCTTGTTGTAAGTCAAGTTGGAAATTCTTTTCTTTAAATAAGAGAGTAGCGGTAGTAGGAATTTGATATGCCCGTGACTTTGGGTTATCTGGCCTGATAGAGGCAGTGCTTCTTGACTGCCTACATGACCTCTTAAAGGGGAAGGGGGAGGGGGTCACAAGCTCTCTCTTGGACGTGGAAGGCTTCCTGGCTTATGGTTCTGTTCGGTGACCTCGTCTGGAGCTTTCCCCATCTTTCCCTGAGAGATGAAGAGGCAACAGCGTCGCTTTATTGTTTATCAGTGAGTCTGTTTTCCCCATACAACTCATATAATATATATATATATATATATATATATATATATATATATATATATATCATTGAGGCTCTCGTTATAAGTGACGCCTAACATGACCTGAATCTGACCGCCAGTGGCTAGTCCACATGGCCTGCCTGAGTCTCATCTCTGCAGCTGCCTACCCTGGCAGACCTTGCCCCAGCGCTCCCTGGGCACTCATACAATTATGCTGTGTGCCGCTGCACCCTACCACCCCCAAGCCCACATGCCCCTGGTCTGTCCAAGCAGAGCCCAGCTCTGCTCCACTCCACCCCACTTATAGCGGCTTTCAGTGCAAGCATTTCTCATCCCCCAAGTTGCTTAAGGCCCCTATCAGCCAGCAGCACTCAGCCACAGCAGGCTCATTTCCCCGGAGCCTCGAGCACTCAGTGCATTGAGGTGCAGGTCCAGCACTCAGTGCATTAAGGTGCAGGTCCAGCTGAGCTCCCAGCAGATCCCGCCCCGTCCAAGTGGCTCCACCCCGCCCTGCCCCAGCCACCACCACTGCCATTTTGTGCACAACCAGCCCTGCTTGCGCCAGAACTTCACTAGTGGTGAAGCACAATTCCACTCTTCTCCAAGCTGCTGGTAAGTGTCCCAGCCCAGGTGGTACCCTGGCTCTGGAGGTTCCAGTCCCTTGTGTGCCTGTGTCCCACAGCCAGCCCACCCTTTCCAGCGGGCCTGCTCCTAGTGGGAGTTTTCTACTTGTGCATCCCAAGCCCAGATATATATACAATTTTTTATTAAAAATTTTTTTCCTTTTATATACCAACCCCTGTTCCCCCTCTCTTCTCTTCTTCCGCTGCCCCTCACCTACCCACATCTGCATCCCTTCCTCATAGAGAGTAAGGTAGTCAACACAGGCTGTTATATACCATGTTGACTCCAGACCAACCCCCCCCCCCCCCCCCGCATCAGGGCTGAGTAAGGCATTGCACCATAGAGAATGGGGTCTAAAAAGTCAGTTCGTGTACCCAAGATAAATCCTGGTTTCATTGCCAGGGGACCCACAAACACATCAAGTCACACAACTTTCACCCACATTCAGAGGGCCTAGTTCAGTCCCATGCAGGATTCCTAGTTGTCAGTCCAGAGTCCGTGAGCTCCCGTTAGTTCAGAAGCATGATGGCAACAACCACAGAAATAAACCCAGGGTTTTAAAAGCTGTGTCTGGCTGCCTGCTGAGTGCTGAGCAGTTCACTCCTCACCAACCATTTTCACTTTGCTGTTCCCTGGTGCTTGAAGCTGCTGCCAGAAACATGAGCAGTCAGCAGGGTGAGCACTGGGTTCTGAGAAAGGCAGCCCTGGCCTCCTGGCCTCCAGCCTGGCATCTTCCTGCCTGGAACTCCCAGCTTCTGCGTGTGGCAACACTTCCTGGGTGACCCGCTGATCCAGCTTTTATCTCTCTCTCTTTCCTCTCAGTCTCTCTCTCTCTCTCTCTCTCTCTCTCTCTCTCTCTCTCTCTCTCTCTCTCTCTCTCTCTCTTCTCTCTCTCTCTCTCTCTCTCTCTCTCTCTCCAAATCTGTTCAGTATATTATTTAAGTTTTGCCAAAAATTTAGGTCAGCCAACCTCACCAAGTCAGAATGCCACGTCAGAGCAGCATTCCAGGGCCTGCTTTGGCACTACACCTGTGGCACCTGCTGACCAAATGTCATCAGTACATCCTAAAATCACTGGGCAAACCAGCCATCCATACTTGCCTGGTTAATTAAGAGCTTAGGACACCAAGGACATTCTCCAGAGGACTGTATCTGAGGTAAATTACTCAATAACTTTATGCTTTAAACTGATGATTTTCTTTTTCAATTTGTAAACTTCTTCCATGCCAATGGCAGATAATATCACCATTCGGGAATTTAAAAACCATGCTGTTTCTACTATGGATAGAAATCTTAGAAGAGATATATGACCTACCTGAGATGTATACATTCTTAGCTATAGGTGCTATTAGCCTGGCAATTCATATCATAACCTTAAAAAATGGTTTGATAATGGTGCCAAAAATGAGAAACTTATTGAAATGATACAGATATTGCAAAGTGGTAACGAGAAATTAGCCCAAAGGATTCATTCCATTGAGAATGATAATGATAAATTGGCAGATAAAATTCATTCTGTGGAACATGGAAATGAAAAATTGGCTGATAGAGCTGTGCTTTTGAAAAGTAATTTGCATACCACACAAATAATCTCTAAGGATGACAAAGTAGCATTGATGATAAAATGAAATCTTTAGAATCATATGTGAATGAAGAAAAAAAGAAACTGAGTGATCTAATGAAGTCACTGGAATCATTTACTGTTCAGGAGGTTGAGACCCTACAAAAAGCAGTGTCAAATTGATTTCAAGCCTTAGAAGAAGTTATTAAAACTGGTAAAAAGAGCTTTGAGGCACAGACAAAAAAGGTTAGAGGGGAACTAACCATTCCAGTACCTTACAGAGTTAGACATGATTTGCCTAAGGCTGTGACTTCACCTGCTATGATTTATTCTGTTACTGTTTGTGAAAAAAAGCCAGCAAATGTTAATTATTCCAGAGGATACACAGATTGTAAATGAAAGCTTATACATATGAGAGATTTAAAAGACATTAAGGAAGCAGTAGCTACTACCTATGGTATGCATTCACCATATGTGAGAAAGATGTTAAATATGTGGCTCTCAAGGAATAGAATAATTCCAAATGACTAGAATCAATTAATCTCAGCAGTATTAGAATATTGTCACCAGTTACAATGGAAAATCTGGTGGAGAGAAGTTAAAGCCCTTGAACAGCAAGATTAGAGGTTTTGAGATTTCTCAAGGTCAGATTCTTGCTGAGGACTGTTTTGTTGATGTAAATAAACAAGCTACCTTTGATGAGCATACCTTGTCCATATGCCATAAGGCAGCCTTAAATGCTTGGGATAAGATTCCAGAACCAGGAAAAACAAATGAGCCATATACTAAAGTCATACAAGGCTCAAAAGAAGCTTTTACTGACTTTTTTGGAAAGACTGACTACAGTTGTAAACAAAACAATATCAGATCAAGAAGTTAAATGAGTACTAATTCAGTCTTTGGCTTTTGAAAATAATTTAAAATGCAAAAAGATAATTGTGCCTTTAAAGGTCAGATCAGCACACATAGAATAATGGATCCAACACACAATCAATCTCTTAACTATAGTGATGAGGTTTAGATAGGAGGGGCAATTTCCAAAGGCATAAAGACATCGAAGTGTCAAATATTGTCATTGTGATATACCAGGCCATATAAGAAGAAATTGTTCACAGGGCACTCCTAGAAACAATGTTGCTTCTAGGAATAACCAAAACAGAAGGCCCCAACCTTCTGGACTATGTAGAAGGTGCAGCAAAAGCCAACATTGGACTAATGAATGCAGATCAATAAGAAACAAAGAAGACAACCCTTTACCATCTGGAAACACCTTGGGGAACTCTCACAGGCCCCCTTGTCAAACATGGTTGAGTCATTCCCAGTCACTGTAGAGGAAACTCCTCCCCAGAACAACTAATGAATAGTGAATAGCTAGTGCCTAAAAAACATAAAAAAAGCACAGTACCATAGCTGCTGGATATCACTCTATGAAATAAAACATGATGGCATGACCAGGCAGGAGTAGGTGGAAAGGAGAGAGGAGAATCTGGAACAAGCTGAAAGAACTGCACCACACAGAAAGAGCATAGAGACGGTAAACACCACTCAACATAGATTTATAAAAATAAAAGAAAAAAACAACAAAACCACATACAATAATGATATGCGCGATAAAAAGTATCCAATAAAAAGCAACAAAGAACAAAGACTAAAGCTAAGGGTATGAATAAATAACATTGTAATTGAAGGCTTGCTGGACACAGGAGTGGGTGTAACTATAATTACACAAGAATTATGGCATCCGAATTGGCCTCTTTAGGAGGTAGATGTTCAGTTCCTAGGGATTGGAACCCTATCTCAGGTAAAACAAAGCATGCGATGCATTGAATACTTAGGGCCAGAAGGACAGAGAGGAAGGCTGAGACCATATGTGGCTAATGTAGCAGTGAATCTATGGGGTCATGATCTGTTACAACAATGGAATACCCAGATTAATATTCCTCCAATCTCAGAAATGGACCATAAACCAATTCATGTTCCTGGGAAAACTATTTTAACGGACTATAAAAATTAGCCACTGACCATTCAGGCTTTACAAAAACAGGGAACAACAGCTGTTGATCTCTCAGAGGTACCAACTGCTCTACCTTTAAAATGGTTAACTGACAAACCTGTCTGGGTTGGGCAGTGGCCTATGATATCATAGAAACTACAGGCATTAGAACAGCTGGTTCAGGAACAGCTAAATACTCAACATATTAAAGAATCAACAAGCCCTTGAAATTCTTCTGTATTTATTATTAAAGAAAATCAGGAAAATGGGGAATGCTGACAAATCTGAGAACCATCAATAAAGTAATTCAGCCAATGAGCTCTCTCCAGTCTGAGATACCTTTGCCTTCTCTGTTACCTAAAGAATGACCTATTATAGTTATTGACTTAAAAGACTGTTTCTTCACCATACCTCTACAAGAAAAGATTAGTGAAAAATATGCCTTCACAGTGCCTGCTTATAATAATTCTCAGCCAGTTAAGAGATATCAATGGAAGGTTCACCCACAGGGAATCTTAAATAGTCCCATCCTGTGCCAATATTTTTTGCAAAAAAAATTGGAAATAATTTATGTACAGTTTCCACAATCTATAATATATCATTATATGGATGATATCTTATTAGCTAATTTAAATGTAGATTCTTTGAAAAAATGTTTGAGGAAGTAAAAAAAGTTTTGCCTCACTGGGGATTATAAATTGCTTCTGAAAAATATATAAAGAGGAGATTCTATTAATTATTTAGGATATAAAATAAGTCTCCAAAAAATTAGACCCCAAAAGTTACAAATTAGGAGAGATTGATTATGGACTCTTAATGACTTTCAAAGATTACTAGGAGACATTTCTAATTTATGGCCCACTATTGGGATAAGTCCTGATGAACTGAAAAGTTGCCCTGTAACCTAGAAGGGGACAAGGACTTAAATAGTCTAAAAGAATTATCAGCTGAAGCTGAGAAGGAATTGGCTCTACTGGAAAAGAAAATACATGAGACACATGTGGATCATGTGAATCCAAAGTATAACTGCATTCTGGTTATGTTACCCTCTAGGCAATCCCATACAGGGATTTTGCTACAGAGGGAAGATATTATATTAGAATGGATATTTCCACCATATAAGCAGAGTAAGAAATCAAAGATATATGTGGAAAAGATTTCTGATTTGATTTTAAAAGGTAAATTAAGACTTCATCAATTGATGGGAATGGATCCAGCAGAAATTGTAGTACCTTTAACTAATGAGGAAATATCTTCTTTATGGAAAGATAATGAATATTATTAAGGAGCTTTCAGTAATTTTTTGGGAGAGATTAATAATAGTTTTCCTAAAAGTAAGAGAGTCAAATTCATAAAAAGAACCAGTTGGGTCCTTCCTCACATTGTGTGGAGAACACCAATCTCTGAAGTCCCTACATTATATACTGATGCAAGTAACTCAGGAGAGGCAGTATATAAATCAGGAGATTTAAGTAAAGTGGTTCAAAACTCTTACAATTCTGTAAAAAAGTTAGAATTGTATGCCATTCTTATAGTACTAATGGACTTTACAAAACCTCTCAATATAGTTACTGACTCTCAATATGCAGAGTTTTTTACATATTGAAACTGCTGAATTTATTCCTGATAAAACAGAACTAACTTCACTATTTGTACAATTACAGGAAATAATCAGAAATAGGAATAATTATATATATTTAACACACATCATATCTCATATGGGTCTGTCAAGTCCTCTAGCACAAGGTAATAATGAAATTGATTGATTATTAATAGGAAGTGTGCTGGAGGCCTCAGAATTTCATTAAAAAATCATGTCAATAGCAAAGGTTTAAAAAGATATTTCTCCATCATTTGGCTATGAGCCAAAGAAATAGTGAAAAAAATGTTCTACTTGTTCCTTCTATTTTCAAACTCTATTACCTGCAGGAAGTAATTCAAAAGGTATACAGAGTAATGAATTTAGCAGATGGATGAGTTTCATTTTGCAGAATTTAGGAAATTAAATATGCACACCATACAATAGATACGTTTTCAGGGTTTCAATGGATAACTGCTTTGAGTTCTGAAAAGGCTGATTCTGTAATTACACACCTATTAGAAGTCATGGCCATAATGGGTATATCTTTACAAATTAAGACTGACAATGCTCCAGCATATGTCTCCATTAAAATAAAACAGTTTTTTTTGCATATTATGATATAAAACACATTGTAGGTATGCCACACAATCCTATAGGCCAAGTGGTTGTAGAAAGATTCAATTTCACTTTAAAAGAAATGCTTAATAAACAGAAAGAGGGAACCCAAACCCCCAAAGACAGATTGCATAATGCATTATTAACCTTGAATTTTCTTAATGCTGATAAAAAAGGAACAGTAGCTACAGAGAGATATTGGATAATGGAAAAACTACTGAGTTAAATCAGCCTGTGTACTTCAAAGATGTGTTGACCTCAGAATGGAAACCAGGATATGTGCTACATTGGGGAAAGGGTTTCACATTTGTTTCCACGGAAGAAAAGCTATTAATAGCATAAAAATTAGTAAAGTTTCTATTTGAACAGGAGAAACCTCTTGATATGGAGAAATGATGGCTCATTTACCAATATGACAATTCTGTAAGTTATAAGGAAAACTCACCAAACAAGGGTCAGGGCAGGGTTCTGTTTTTGTCTTTACAGGAAAATAGAAATACTCATCTTCAAGAAGTCAAAAGAACTTGGACATCTAGACATCTAAAGCAGAAGGGAAGGCTATCCAGAAAAAAATTATAAGCTTCTTGGAAATTACAACTTTCTTGGAAAGTTGTAGTCCTAATTCAATTATAATCAAAGCTGGCTTTGGAGTTGGAGTGTGGCTCTCTCCTTCTCTAAATCCAAGCATGCTGGTAAAAGAAATAATTAAGAGTTTCTATCTCACACAGAGACACCTGGTGTGGGACAGAAGAATACCAAAAATCTAGGGATTATTGTCAAAATTCTATTTCTCCTCATACTTATTCTTGACTCTTTTGAACCTTCCTTTAGATATAGTAATATCCTAAAATTTAAATTTTCCATTCTGATATAAATAATGTTTAAATTTTCCACAATGAACAAAAATTTCCCTAATAGTGATCTCTGAAATCTCTAGAAGGAAGATGGGGCCCCACACAATGATTCTACATGGTTCATAATGATGCCATTGAGGTGATAAACAACACACACAGGTCAGCGTTGGACTATAAACTGTTCAGGATAGTTCCAAGATGGCTAGCTGAGATGGTCCACCATCTTACAATTCTAGCTGCAAATGCTACAGATAGTCCTTATGAGACTTAACCATTGTTTTAGCTTTCTTACAGGATCCCACAGAGATAATCACTCCCTAAACAGCACGCAACAATTTTAAGAAAATGATGCCCTCTCTCCCAACAGGTTTTGTTTTCTCAGGGTTGTGGAAATTGTTTTCTGTTAGGGGTTGGTTATAAGTTGTAAAGGGGTTGGGGGTGGAACAATAAAGTTTAGACTCAGGATTCTCTTTTGGAAAAGAAAAAAAGGGGAATAGATAGGATAGGATAATAAAGTAGATTATTGTACCTACTTGTAAACTAAATCATTAATTATCAGTTTTAGATAATTTGCATTGGTATGGATTCTTGCATATTTATACAAATGTAAAATTATTTTTCTATTCCCTTTTAAAATTTGTATATTTATATAAATACAAAACTATATTTTTCATATTGTACATATGTTCCTGCTCCTGTTTGAAATAATTTGTATATTGATACAAATGTAAAGTTATATTTGTCATAGCTTAAATATGTTCTACCTCTGATTAGGCTATTTTGTATATTGATATATATTAAAGATATTGTTGTCATATTGCACTATACATTTATACCTCTGATTAAGATATTTTTGTGGATTGTCACACTTCAAGATCATTGTCCCTATAATATACATCTATTTACAGATAATCTATAATTTTGATGAGTAGAAATACACTAGGATATGCTTCATAACTAGATCTATTGCTCCACAAGGACTGTAAGACACTTGAGCCTGTTTTATATCATTAATTCAGACTAACATAAAGAAAATAGCAACTACTTCTCAGTTCTAAAACAAGCTACGTACAATTAGCTGATTTTAGGCCTCAAAACAAATTCAAACTAGATTGAATGCCTCATAAGTTAAACCTTCACAGATAATATACAAGGACAAATTCCCACATTCTAATTGTGGAACCAAGGTCAGAAACAAAGCAACTTTGGTGTCAGTTCCTGGCTTGCTACATCTGGCTAATGAAGAGCTCCCCTCTATAAAATTTCCTCAGTAGCTTGTTGCCATGGTTACTCACCCCCCTCAGATGTAACTTTTTATTGTTTTCCTTGGGATGTATATAGAGGGAGGTGAAGAGGAAAAGAAAGAATTTTTGGAGCTGTAGAGAAATAAAGCATATGACTCTCAATTTGTGTTTGAGTCTTATTTCCTTTGATAGATAAGAATTATTTCTAAGTCCTGCTACTCTGAAGGCATTCTTTTTATTACCCTGGGTGCAGTCCTGGGAGATGGTCTCTCAGACTACAATACTACTGCATGATTATTTCTCTGGTTCCTATGTACCTGTGTCCAACTGTGTCTTTATAGGTAATTTGTGTTATTGTGCATGCCCCTTCTTTCAATTCATTTCCTCTTCACTGGATAAATACTGGCAGAATAATGTCAACAAAAGAGGGTAGGAAAGAGTGGGACAGAAAACAGTGTATGGACTAAAGGAGAAATTAAGACAACATGGTTACCTAGAGAAGTAGAGTGTTTATGGTAGTTCAGTCTTTCTTCTCAAGATACTTGGAGTTAAACTTACTTTTTATTGATGGCTTAACTGTTTTGTTAGTGAATTCCAATTTTAATACGTATCCAAAAAGTGCTATTTATTTGTAGGTGCCTCAAAATATCTATGTAATCTTTGACAACAGCAGCTATAAAATACTTCATAAGTGTATAATAACTAAACATACAAAAAAGTTGGGTAGCTTTTAGCCATATTATACCATTTTCTTTTGCCTAGTATGCAGTTTATGCTCTGCCTAAACAGCTCTCTGCTTTTCATAAAAGATGCTGTGACCCAGGGCTGTCTCAAGTACATGAGATGTTTCATATGGGTTCATTTCCTTTTATTGAGTTGTGTTGTATGTTTATCCAAAAGGTGGTTTACAAAATGAAGCTTTTTCCCCAAGTTGCTCAAGTTTTAATGTGTCAATTAATCAGTTTTTTCAAAATACAACAAAACCTATTCCCTGTAGCTTTAAAGGTTTTCCAGTATCTCTTTCAACATTTTTGTCTGATTTTTAAAAATCTTTATTAAAAGGAGTCACATAGAGATGCCCCTTTGCAGACAGCATCATCCTTCTGTTAGCTGGTGGCAAAGAGTCTTCCTTTTCCCAAAGACTGAGTGCTTTTAAACCCTACAGACTATGGCAAACTGATATGTGTACATTTATCACATGGTACATTGAAGGTTTTGCTGAAATTCCTAGGAATATACTTATGTGCACATATTTGTGTGTGTTATGTGTGTGTGTGTGTGTGTGTGTGTGTGTGTGTGTGTGTGTGTATGTATGTAAAGGGAATTTAATGGAATGATTTATAGGTTGAAGTCCAATGATTCAACAATAGCTAGCTGTGAACAGAAAGTTAAAGAATCTAGTAGTTGCTCAGTCTCACAAGGGTGGATGTCTCAGCTGGTCTTCTGTAGATGCTGGAATTGCAAAAAAGGAGGCTCCAATGCCAGTCAAGGAATGGATGTGCTAGCAAATTAAGAGCAAGCAGACAAAGAGCAAAAGCTTCCTTCTTCCATGTCCCTAGATAGGCTTCCAGCAGAAGGAGTGGCCCAGATTAAAGGTGGGTCTTCTATCTTCAAGATCCCAATGAAAGGAGTGCCTTCCTACCTCAAAGGTCCAGACTAGAAGTGGATTCACCCACTTTAAACCAAGCAGAAAATCTCTCACAGATGTACCCTTCATTCTGGATTGTAGTCAATTCCTTACGTAGTCAAGTTGACAACCAAGAATACCCATCATACTAATCGTCTAATTTTCTATCTATATGTTTTGTCAAAGCTACAGAAGTATAATAATCAACTTGATTAATAAAGTAGGGAGTCTGTACTTGTTGAGTGGAGATCTTTTAAATTCTGACAGAATCTTAAGTACTAATTGAAAAAAGAAAAAAAATTTGACTGGCTGTCTAGGAGTTTCTGAGCTCATGCCATAAAAACTACTCGAAAGGAACATCCAGGAAAGATATAAGACCAAGTCACAGAGAAAATAAAGTAGCAGCTTTGTTTTAGAGAACTCTCTTCAGTATGGGAGAGATCTTAAGCTAGGAATCTGCTAATCAGGTTCTGGTTTTAGAGCTTTATAGGGCCCCTGGGTGCTCCCCTTTCCACTTTTGATTATGATTAGAAAACTTGCTTCCAACCCATCTCCCATTTTTTTTCTCCAAAATGTCTCTTCAAACAATAAACTATCATTTGAGGAAACACACATTCACTTTCCATGTCTACCTATGACCTTCTAACCCTCCCTCAATTTGTGATTAATAGTTATAGAAGACAAGCAATTTTTATCAAGAGTGGTTTGATATAAGATGACCAATATTCCTTCTCTTTTATAAATGAAACAAGCAAAATGATTTTATTTAAGATGTTATTGTGCCACAAAGAACGGCAAAGGAATCTTTGAGTCAACCTTTCCTAATATTCTGACAACATCTTAGTGTCTGAGTGTCAGGAAAGACACTCATATAATGAGATCTGAGAGATTAGTGAGTGGATCATAGTTGAGATGAACAAAAAAGTTCAAGCTGAAGAAAAGCACTAATGAAAATGTGTTTGGAGATGAGAGTCACATTACCAGCTAAATCCATATGGCACCCTTAGCTTCCATTTCAGAAAGTTTATTCAGCATTTAAAAAAAATAGCACAAGCAGGTCAAACAACCATGCACAAGCAGCAGAACCATCAGGATATCAGAAAATTAAACATTGATTTCAACACTTCTCAGCAGAAATGCAGAGATTTGTGAGTTGATTTGTGCTGACAGGAGTATGGGTCAGATCATCACGGGGAAGGAAACAGTTCTGGAGATCACCAACTCAGAAAGCTCCCTGGATATGCAGCCTCTGTGTGCACAATGATTCGCTATAGAAATTCAAGAGGATACTAGAAGTAACTCCACCTGCAATCTACTGTGTACCATCATGCATCAACAGGCAATGCCTATCAATGAATGCAATCCACGTAGGTACCTTCAAGTTCGATCTTACTAAAGTGTAAGCAATTATTTAAGCTTTAGGAATAATTTACAATCCAGATATTAACTTTTTCCTCCAAGACACAATGAATTTTTTTTTTTAATTTTTGGTTGTGAGCCTAGCCTTTAACAGCTGAGCCATCTCTCCAGCCCCACAATGAATTTTTTAAAAGCAGTATACAAACTTCATGTGAAGTGAGTGAAAAGAACAATTAATTTATCTAGAGCACCCCAAAATAATGTATGGACAAAACATGACTGGAAAAACCATGGCAGAAGTACAGTATAAAGCTCAGTCCATTAAAATGTCATTGCAATAGTTCTTTATTGGATTTTCTCCTCATTCATAGTTTTGAGACTGCAAGCCTCTGTAGAGCAATGAGTGGATGAGAATTAGCTACAACACCAGGCTGATCTTGAACTCACAGAAATCTGCCTGCCTTATTTCCTTGAGAATGCTGCATAGTAATATGCCAACCCACCCACTCTTCATGACTCCATTCATATCACAGCCTTGAGTCTCATCACATTGCTTTTTGTATTATCCTAACATTTTTGAATACTCAGAGTACATCTTTCCTAACACATAGTAATTAATGGGAATATTGAAGTGAATATCATCATTTTAGCAATATTTCTAAGACTGAGAAAATGAAGTAACTTTTTCAGACATATACATTACTCTTCATTCAAATTGAAATGTGGCATTATCTAAAAGCCAGATCATTTTGTTCTCATTCATAATATAATAGTTCAAAACATAACTTTCCGGACACTTTACTGAAGACCTAGCTACATGTATCATTGATTTATAGATTTTCTTCTAACCAACTAATATACCTATCTCTCATTCTTAGTCCTAGCTGTAGAAACACTGGAGCTCTGGTAAATGACATGGCTCCATGGATTCCTTCCTCTATGTGGTCATGAGTAACTGGAACCCCAACATTTCTAAGCCGTGTTACATACATGAGACCATCATCTCTTACAAAGTCATGTTCACAAGTGATGATGTAGGTCAGAGGCAAACTCTGTAACTGGGAGTCACTGGCTAGCGAAGGGGACATCCTGCTATCCATAAGTGCTGGATAGGAACCATTCAGTTTTCCAAGAATGGGCTCAGTGTAAATATGGTTCTTTTTAAACTTCTCAGGAAGGAAGTCACTCCAGTTAACAAACTTGAACAGGTGTCTTGATCCTTCAGGCATGTGTTCATTTCTCAGTGCAGCCTGGAGCAGAGCTTTGTCTTCAGCCACATACAGGCACGCCAACTTAACTGTCATCTCTCTGGACAGAATTGGACCATGTTCATACTCTCGATGAGATGGCAGAAGGGTGTCAATCAACTGCAGGCCAGGGTATATCAAGGCTTGTGCCTTAATTCTGTTTTTGTATTCTGGATCATTCTGTAACTAGAAATATAATAAGTACTCATGAGTCAATAGCTTTCAAACAAAATTATTGGTAGGTTCATTTTAATACTCCGTGGTAAAATAAATTTTTTAACCTGAAACATTATTGGTGATTTTTTCTATAAAATTTACTCTAATTTAGAGACACAAGAGTGTGTCATCCCACTTTCATCTGTGCAGAAATAATGAATAATGCATATTCTGTTGCTCATATCTGACAACCAAACAGGAATATGATCAGGAAGATCAGGAGCACCTTAGTGAAAATGATAAAATAACTATAATGAATTTTTTGTTTCTTTTAATAAATTTAGCTTTTGTTATTTTTGATAGGGTTGTGTTGTGCGTCTCAAGTTGTCTGAGAACAAACTGCCCCTCTGTCTCAGTCTCCCAAATATTCTACAATTAGGTATGTATTACTATGTCTAGTTTCCCTAAAATAATTTTGACCCAACTAATATAATGAGTCAAAACTATAATATAATACAAATACCAAAAGCCACATATAAAATCTAATGGAACTTAGCATGCTTAAGGAAACACCTAATATTTGTCTAAGTAGATTGTTATGATAGAAGTGATAGAAGATATAGAAAATAATTTATGGAAACCAGAAGATCAGAGAAGGATGTGGAATGTTGCATGTGTAGCCTCGGTTTCTTATCAGAAATAAGAGGAGTCCGGAGTCTGCAGCTACATTCTTTTCTTCTTGTACACTGCACAGCAGTGAGCCTAGCCTTCACTGTGAGCATGAGAACTTAACCAGCACCAGCCTCTTCAGCAGTTGTGCTTCAGTGAATGTATACACTGCCATTCTTTGGGTATCCCAAAGGTAAGCAAAATGTTCTCAAGACCACGACCTCATAAAAGCAAATGAAATGAAAGAATTCCATGACACTCATTAGCTCATCACAAGTTTAACCATCCGATTAACTTAAAATTCCAGGAGAGTATAAAAGAACTCTTATAAGTTCAGAATGAAAACAAAGAAATAAAAATTTCCTTTAGAGAATCATTCCAGGGTCTGTGTTCCTTCCCAGTGGTTTTGCAATGGGAATTTTCTAGATAAAATGCAACCTCTCAGAAGAGTAGGAAAAAAATTCTGCTTTGAGCACAGCTTACAAACTGAGGCAGAGTTGTGATAGGTGATAGATTCACAACATGCCCCCACAGTTGGGCATGGTTTTGCAAGTCCGGTGGACCTAGACACTTCCACCTAGCCAGTTCTGGGTCAAAATAGCCATTTCCGGGTCAAAATAGCCATTTCCGGGTCAAAATGTCTTGTGTGACCAGGACCGAGTGGCTTTGCATGGTTTTGTAAAGCACGCAATGCAACCATGTGATCTACGTGCATGCATGGAGTAGTCACATAAACCTGTGTATGCATGTGCAACCCAGGCTTTATAAGCTGGACCCATATTCCTGGCTTCTCTCTTTATACAGGTGTGTAGTGGTAGCCATTCCAACCTTGATCTGTAAGTTCCAACCCCCATTGAGGCTTTAGTAACTGTCATGCCTACAAGGCTGGGCCAAGAGAGGACCCTGAAGACCCGAGATCCAGATGCACCATCTCTCTTGGTTCCTGGACCCTGGACGCTGGAAGTAGATTGAGCAGAGTTCTCCAGAGAACACTAGTGGACTGCGCTATGTCTTTCCCAGACCCTGCGACCTACCTATCCCTTCATTTGTAAGTTACGCCACTAAATAAACCTCCCTTTTAACTATGTGGAGTGGCCTTAATAATTTCGCCAATATCTGGAACCTAGTGTGGGGCCAGAACGCACGACCATGAGATTAAGAGCCTTGTAAACCCAAGTGTATTGCTAAAAGTTTGAGAGATTCTTCAGTCCCATATCAGAAGAGCCCTCTGGTGTGGGACAGAAGGAAACCAATAAAAAAGGACCATTGTCTTCAAGATTCTAAATCTCTCCATGCTTACTCATGATTTCTCGGAATCCTTTCTTACATGTTATGTCCTCTTTAAATCCAAACTTTCCATTTTGATGAAAAATAAGTTTTTACAATAGCAATCTCTGAAGTTTCCAGAAGGAAGATGGGGCCCCAACAACAACAACTCTACCCAATCCAGATTGATGCCATGGTAATCATCATCGTACTACACTTCTTGCTAGAATTTCAGACAATTTTATCCATTACTCTAAGATTTGCTGCAGAATCTACAGTTAGTTTAACTGAGATTCAACTATCTGAGCTTTCTCACAATACCCAACAGAGATACCATCACCCCCTAAACAGCAGGAAGCAATTCTAAGAAAACGATGCTTCTTCTCCCTAAGGAGCAATTTCTCAGGGTTATGGATGATGGTTATAGGGTTGGGGGTGGAAGAAAATATTAAACTCAGTATTCTCCTTAAAAAAAAAAGTGTCTCTAAAAAGGGGGCGGGGAAGAAATGGAATGGATAGGTATAGGATATTATGGTAGATTATTGTATATACTAGTAAACAAATTTAGTAAAATAGCAGCCTTAGATAATTTGCACTGTTATGAATTCTTATATGTTGATACAAATGTAAACTATTTTTATATTCCTGTTTAAGATCATTTGTATATTGATACAAATACAGAACTATATTTGTTATAATGTACATATATTTCTACTCTTATTTGAAATATTTGTATATTGATACAAATGTAAATTTATATCTGTCATACTGTATGTATGTTCTACTCCTGTTTAGGATATTCTGTATATTGATATATATTTAAGATTATTGTCATGTTGCATATCGCACTATACATTCCTACCCCTGTTATAAATATCTTGTGTATTGTCACAATTTTGAAGTCATCGTCTTTTACCATACATTTGCTTATAGACTGTTTACCTTGTTTACATGAAGCCTTAGTCCTTAGGTTATTTCGGTAGATAAGACTTATAGATTTATAGTCATCTATGCTTGTCATCTCTATAGTTATGTTAGTTAGGTTATCCAGAGTTACAGATACATAGGTCGGATACATACAAAGAACTGCCCTTGCCTCAACTGCTGACAATATGAGAGCTGTC
The DNA here is from genome assembly GCF_004664715.2 of Peromyscus leucopus. Lineage (NCBI taxonomy): Eukaryota > Metazoa > Chordata > Mammalia > Rodentia > Cricetidae > Peromyscus > Peromyscus leucopus. Next base: position 39,001,355 of record NC_051068.1, read on the forward strand.
CTCCTGGACAAGCAGGACACAAGAAAAAGTGACTTTTGGACTCTGCCAAGACAGGGTAAGATGGTCTTTCAGAATTCCTGCTTCTGAAAATGGTCTGTCAGATACTCTAGGCCTGTGGCCAATTTGAATGCACCAACAATGCTGAGAAACATTAGGTGACTGTCCAGGTTGCTAGCTGTCTCTGTCTACTCTTGCAAGATTCCAAAAGTTGCTTGCATCCATCTTCCATTTCTCAGGTACCATTATATTCTCTCTCAGGTCTTTGATGGGATTGAAGACTAGCCGTTATATTTACAACTTAGTATATATATATAATCTTAGATAGAACATATTAAGTATTAGATTCAGGTTCTTTAGGATAGGACACCTTTCGGAATGATCTTTGTAACATGCCATTTACCTATTCTCTAGACTTCTCTGGATTTTAGTATGTCTTTCTCACTTAATATTGTTCGCATTGGTTGTAGTTCCATCTTATCTAGGTCTTTAACCCTCTTTACCACTGGATAATATTTGATAAACTTTCCTTGTATATAGTCTTGTATTAGGTTAGAACCTTCTTATTTAGGCAAAAGGGGAGATGTAGTAGGTAGCCATTCCAACCGTGATCTGGAAATTCCAACCCCCATTGAGGCTTCAGTAACTGTCATGCCTACAAAGCTGGGCCAAGAGAGGACCCTGAAGACCCAAGACTGGGTGCACAGTCTCTCTTGGTTCCCAGACCCTGGACGCTGGAAATAAACAAGGAGAGTTCTCCAGAGAACACCACTGGACTGCGCTATGTCTTTCCCAGACCCTGTGACCTACCTGTCCCTTCATTTGTAAGTTTTACCACTTATCGCTTCTCGGCCTTTTGGCTAAGATCAAGTGTAGTAAGTTATGCCACTAAATAAACCTCCCTTTTAACTACGTGGAGTGGCCTTAATAATTTCGCCAATACACATGTCCTTTCAACAGGCCTGAGCACACCTGTCTCTCTCTTTTATTTTAATAAAACTCTTGTTAGTGGATTCTGTCATGTTTTGTGATATTTCCTCACAGGGTAAGAGCACCACCAAATAACTAACAATAGGTCTTTCAGGAGCAGTGGGAGTGCTGCCCCCAAGTGAGTTAGCACATATGCTTGTACTTGAAGAAATCTGAGGTTATAATGTAGTTTTATCTTAATTTTATATTGAAATACAAAATAAAATGAATAAGAAATAAATTATCTGTTGATACAAGTTTGAAGGCCTCACTACAGATGGTCAGAACCAAGAAAGCTTGTCATAGCAGCATGTGCCTCTTACCCATCTCTATGTGGATAGGGTGGACACAAGGGGATCCCTGAAGTTAACTGGACAGCCAATCCAGCTGACTCGGTGATCTTGGGCCCAGTAAGTGACCTAGTTTCAAAAATAAGGTAGAAGAAATACAGAGAAAGACATCCAGAGTCAACCTCTGACTTCTCCATGCATGACCATACACATGAACAAGCACTTGCAAATACACACATTTTCCTATGTGTATACTCACATAAACACATGGACACGCAAACACACAGACATTAAAAGAAAACTATTGCATTTAAGATGGAGAAAAGGAAAGAACTATAGTTCTCTAGGTAGTAGTTGAAAACTCCACAGGCTTTAACTCAAAAGAAGCTGAAATAAATGCTATGATACATTGACATGGAGGAGGGTGTCTGGGATTCAAATTTTACTAGTCCTATGCTGTTGTGAGCCACTGGATCCCTTCTTCCTTCAGTACTCACTGTGCTAAAACTAGTAAAATTTCATGGTGGAAATACTGTCTTTACCTATAAGTTCTCAGTTTTAAACTTTATTATAAAAAAAGTTTTCAAATAAAAACCCATCACAAATACTTATTTATACGAAAACCCAACATGAGTGGCAAGGTGAGGGGAGGGCTGGAGACATAGGCTGAGGTGAGCTGAGTTGCAGATGGCAGGAAAAGAAGGCAGATGTTCAAAAAGAAGTAAGTATTTAGTTAGGTAGAATTTCTCAGTCCCCCAGATGTCTCTGCAGTCCAGAAAATTCATAGGATTTCCAGATCGTGGAAGAGTGTTCCCGTTGCACAGGTCCAGTACTGAAAGAGTTAACTGGGAGTTCTTGTACTTGGCCAAGATTTTTGTAAATTACCAAGAACTTCATAGTAATAGTCAACACAGAAAGAGAAAGAGAGATAAAAAGACATGTTTTTAATACAGCAACAGGAGAGCTGGGAGTTGCCACTAGTTTTTAAACCAGCTCTGGCAGGGCTGGGAGGCTTGCATTGTTATTTACATGAGGGCTGCTGGAACCAAGCTCCTATCTAGCTGCAGGGCAGTTTGGAAGGTTTATAGCTCAAGTTAGCTTTTAGACTCCAGTGACTCATAGCACAAAAAAGCTGTTTGTAGCCTGACACTGCTGCTACTGAGAACTTAGTGGACTTCATTAGCTCTAGTTTACGCTCTCAAAAAGTCTTGTAGTGTGATAATATTGTGTTTTCTCTTTGTAAGACCCCAGATGAAATAATGGCACATTTCTCCTTTGAAGGGAAGGGTTAAAATCTTTGCCTCTTATCATAGGCTGCCAGTGAAACCATCCTACAAGGCCAGCAGCCCTTAGGAATCCTCTAAATCTTACGTTTTTTTAGGTGGCTTTTTTGGGATTAAGAAAGTTTGTTGCTTCCTTATCTAAGCCGGTTTAAGTCAGTTTATGATTGGAGCTGACTAAAATGTCTTTTATCTTAAACCTGTGTCCTGTAACTTCTATCAAAAGTTGTTTCTCTTTAGATTCCTTTTGACTCATGGTACAAGAAATATTCTTAGAAAAGGGGGTTCATATTTACTCACTACTACAAGAGGTATTGGGTCCTCCAGGTCTGCAGCATCTTTTGGTGAAGTCTGTTAGTAGCCAGAAATTCAAGGGTCACCTTTATTACTCCCTGGGGAAATTGCCTGTACTCTGGACAGGCTCTGCCAAGTGACACTCCTCCTTTTTGAGTGTGCTCAGTTAATTACTCTTCTGAGTCTGGGTACCCAAGGGCGCCAGGTCTCAAATATTATTAAGGACCAGCCTTAAGAATATTCTTCCCAGTGGCCCAGAAAAGAATCTACAAACATCGAGAATTATTTTCAGAAAAAGACTGTAAATACATTGAGCTCTTTGTCCATCTACTTTATTCCTCTGGGATAAAATCCTATCTACACAACTTCAATTCTATTCTCATGCCTAGCTCCTTTCTTGTCTTATTTCTCTCTACATTTATCTGCTGTCCCCTCTAAGATCTATCTTAATTTTCTCATCTTTGTTCTGCTCCATCTTGGTCTTTCTCATCTCATTCTTCCCCATCTTGTTCTTCCTCATCTTCTATCTCATTCTTCTAGTTCTCAAGCTAGTTCTCCAGTCAAAATCCTTTTTATCCTCTCCAAGTCTCTGAGGTACAGTTATATACCCATGCAATAGCAATGCTCTAGCTAAAGCAAATTCACTAGGCTTGAATTCTTACAGAGTCAAAAGGCAGACAAGAAATTTCCTCTGGCAGTGACCATCAGGCTTTCTTTTACAACCTAAAAGGGGAGTGGTAAAGGAGGAAGTCAACTAAGAGTCAAAATTGGTTAATAGATCAGAAAAGGGGAATTTATGTGCTCAAACTACATTCCTAGGGGTGGTTAGGTAAATGTTAGGAGTCTATACTGTTTGTATAAACACCACTAAGGCTATATAAGAAATGAGGGTCTGAGCTTAATTTACCTTAATTCAGGAGATCATTTGGTCTTGGATGCTTGATAGGTATTTCAGATAAAATACACTGTTATGAGTTCTTAGAAGCATACATAGCATACAAGGAAAATCATTACAGGAATCGGTTAATATATATATACAAAAGCTAATATATCACCAAAACTTCTTTAGCCATGATTTGACCTTTGGAAATGTCCTTGACCTTTCCAAGTAGTAGCTTTTGTGATAGTAGCTGAATTCCATTATATTTTCTTTCAGCACTTGAATTTCTATCAGTTTTCTACAGGGAATCATGACCACACCTAACAGCAAATTTGAAGTCTCCAAAAGGATGATGGGGACCCCTAATGATGATTCCATCAGGATGACGATAATATCACTAAGTTGACAAACATTACCCAAAGATTAGCTTTGGACTACAAGCTGCTAAGGACAATTTCAAGATGGCTAGCAGAGATGATCTAGCTTCACAGACTACTTGAGCATGGACTTGAGACAAGCCCTGCATTTTTACATTATGCAGAGACTGGACAACAAATGATACAACTACCTCTCCCAGGACTTGACAATTAACTCAAAAATTTTCTTTTTGGGATCTCCTAAAGATGCCTTCACCCCCAGACAGCAGGAAGTAATTTTAAAAATATAATGACCACATTCCCAAGAGGTGGGATGGGTCATTTTTTGGTCTTTCAATGGGTTTCAGATAATTGCATTGTTTAGGATGGTTGATTACAAATTGTTATTGTTAATGACAGGAAAAAAGCTAAACGAAGGAGATTAGATTTAAGGTTCTTGTTCTTGTTTGAAAAGAAAAAAGAGGGTTTAGATAAAAGGTAGATTATTGAATCTGCTCTGAAAAAAGATATATAAATGATCATTAGAGGGTAGATTATTGAATCTACTCTGAAAAGGAAAAGAGAGAAATTATGGATATATGATGATAAAAGGTAGATTACTGAATGTGCTTTTAAAAAGCAACTACTAGTTTTAAATATTTTAGATTGGATTGGATTTCGGTATGTTGTATATAAATTACGTTTATTGATACAAATTTGAGATTGATTTATACAGATATGATAAGATAAAAAGTTAGATAGATTATTGAATCTACTTTTAGACAGAAACTACTAGTTTTAAATATTTTACATTGGATTGGATTTTTGTATATTGTATTCAAATTATGTATATTGATATAAATTTGAGATTGATTTTGTCAAAAAATACTGTACATGTATTTCTAATCTTGTTTAAGATATTGTACCTATACAGTTATTTAACAATGTAATGCAATTTACTAATCCTTGAAAGTTATTATTACCAACTAAGTAGGATTTAAAGAAATGTAAGTTAGTTAGTTATTACAATTGAACTTGTAGTCATATTAGGCATGTTTTCAGGGTCACACAGAGATAAATTTTAGATAGGTCATCTTCAAACATTTCAGAGATCTAGAAAGAGAGAGAGGGAGAGAGAGAGAGAGAGAGAGGCAGGCAGACAGAGAGAGTAGGGGTGGGAAAATTGCCTTTGTGCATGTGGTAGTCAGAGGACATCTTGCAGGAGTTACTCTCTCCCTCCAACATGTTGGACCCCGTGATGGAACTCAGATGGTCAGGGTTGGTGACCAGCATCTTTACACAGTGAATCAACTTTTCAGTAACTGAAATCAACTCATTTTGGCACAGATATTTCAATCCCAATATTCCTAAGTCTTTCATGTGATGTTTGCTTATCTATCATGAAGTGCTCTTACCTATCTTATTTCAGGTTATAAGCCAAACTTAATTTTCAAAAATGAACTGAAGGATTAAAGTGTACCAAGTTAATGATTCTATACTAGCCAGAACCACAAACTACCAGTCTGGCAATAACTATTCCATTTATTTGAGTATGTATTAATTAATTTGACCATAATCATGTACGCTTGTTAACACCTAGGCAAGAGAATCATTTCTTAAAACTTACAAGGCAACTTACCTTGATTTCAATGATCATTTCCCATCTTATGTTAAACACTGTATACATGATGCCTAAAATCTTATTCAGTTGGGGAGAAGGTGGTCTGTCTTTATTCATCACTTTAGTTTTTTTAAAATTTCTTCACTTCTGACAATTTCTGAGCCATCACAAATCTGCCTATTTATCCACACATCTTTGTTGAACTAATCCATTCATCATCCTTTCATCTTTCTAAATGATTTGGTGGAACCTTGTGGACTTTGGGATTCATATGAAGACATCACAGTGCTGCTCCCTGCTGAAATGACACATTTTTAATCTCTAACTCTTTATGTTAGTTTTGGGCCACACAGTTTAAAACAGTGTTATGTCTTTTTTTTTCCTGATGGTATATTAAAGAATAATATACCATCACCTAAAGATGACAACTTTTAGGATTTGATTAATTTTTGTTCCTACCATATGGGTCCCTGAGGTGAAATCAGGCCTTCTACACCAGGTGCCTTTACCTTCTCAGCCATCTCTTCAGGCTGCCACGTTTCTTTTTATTTTTTATTTTATTTTACAATACTATTCAGTTCTACATAACAGCCACAGATTCCCTTGTTCTCCCCCTTCCTGCCCCCCTCTCCTTCCCCTCACCCTAATATTTGTGCCAGAAACCCCATCCAAGGACTGAGGAATCTGGATGCAGAGATCCACGGCTAGGCCCCGGGTGGTGTACCGGGAGTCTAATTAGCGAGAAAGAGGAGGGTTTGTATGAGCAAGAATTGTTAAAACCAAGGTTGGATAAAGCACAGGGACAAATAGCCAAATGAATGGAAACACATGAACTATGAACCAAAGGCTGAGGGGCCCCCAATTGGATCAGGCCCTCTGAATAGGTGAGACAGTTGATTGGCTTGATCTGTTTGGGAGGCATCTAGGCAGTGGTGCCATGTTTCTTTAAGACATGAGAAAACACATCTTTTGTACTCTAGTCCATCTATATTTTGTTTTTCTATTAGAAAAACTATGACTTGCTGTAGAATTTTTTTTTTAAAAAAGAAATCTGTTATTCTGAGACCCTGTTCATGCACTGATTACCTCACCAAATAGAATGTCAAAATGATTCAAGAAAAAATTTGAGTATTTCATGGGCTTGTATGAGATGGCATTTCATAATGGTTGAATAATCAAAGGGATAATTATTTTAAAATGAATTAATTAGTCTTGAAAAAGCAAACATATTCTTGATTGAAGTAAATTTCAAATAAAAATACAAGTATTCCGTAAAATTCAATAAATACAAACTTAGAGACAACATCTACTTTATAAGAGGAAGCCAATCTATACAGTATAAATGATACAAAATATTCATTTTGGAGCCATGCAGTGGTAGCACATGCCTTTAATCCCAGCAATTGGGAGACAGAGCCAGATGGATCTCTGTGAGTTCAAGGCCAGCCTGGTATAGAGAACAAGATCCAGGAAAGGCACCAAAACTACATAGAGTAACCCTGTCTTGAAAAACCAAATATAAATAAATAAATAAATAAATAAATAAATAAATAAATAAATATTATTTTGTTCTACAAAAGGATTTGGGGGAATATGAGTCATGTGTTGGAGTAAGATCACTTTTCAAAACATCACTTATTGAGCAGTGATTATTTAGCTTTGCTCAGCAAGAATTTTAATATGAGGTAACAGTTTTATTACAGTAGGAATTATTCTATACAAGCATGATATATTGTCCAATGTTATCTATGACAATCTGCATGTTTGCCACATTGCCATGATTACTAGTCAATATCAACTCGCCTGAATTTAGAATCATGCAAGAGAATGAAGCACATCTCTAGGAGTATCTATGAGAGTATTTTAGAGAGAATTAACTTAGGAGTAAAGATTCACCCTGAACATGAAGGCATCATCTTACAAGTTGAAGTTTTCAGAAAAGAAGAGGATTGGTAATTCAGAAATGAAGCTTAGTACCAGCAAGCATCTCTTTCTGATTTCTAGACTTGAGAGATGAGAGCAAACAGCTTTACACTTCCACCACCACAGCCAAAAGGAGCTCCCACTGTCATGCCTTCAAGGCCATGATGCACTGAATGTTCCAAACCAGGAGCTGTTATATCCTCTCTTCCCTTAAATTGCTTCTTGTCAGATATTTAGTTTCAGAGAAAAAAAATAACTAAACATTCATCAATGACAGTGATAGAAAAATATTGATAATTTTAATAGTTTATCTATAGAAAATCAGTAAATTATGAACCCAGAATCCCTTATTGATGAATAGAGTGGTTCATAGATGATGTTGAACCTTTTCCTAACATTGGCAAGGTAAGCCAGGTTGAGTAATGGTCAGTATGACAGTTTTCTAATACCAGGTTCTTGAGTTGCTGAGCAGGATGCTCACAAGTTCAAGGCCTACACAAACTACGAAGAACCTCAGGGAATCTCATCAAAAACCTATTTTGAAACAGTAAGTTTAAAAAGGAAGGTTGCATAGTGCTGTGGTAGAGTCCTTGCCTGGCAAGCACATATCCCTGGATTCACTGCCCTTGCCCCTCCTCCTAAAAAAATAAGTAGGGTTGTAAAACCCTTCCTAAGCCCTAGACAATTAAAGCCACATCTAAAGTAATGTGCAAAATGGCTAATCCTGTTTAGTTTAAATGTCACAGATAACAGTTTAAAAGTACTGCAAATACACTTAAAACACTGCTTCATTTATGTTAGGATTAAAACATATATAATACATACAACGTACCAGTTGAACCACTGTTGCTGCCAAGGTTCCCCCAGAACTGTCTCCCATAATGCAGATTCGAGTGGTATCCACTCCATATTCTGCAAGCACTTTATCCTGGAGAAAGAACTTGATCACAAAAATACAGTCTTCCAGGGCAGCTGGGAATGGATACTGAGGAGCAAGTCTGTAGCTTTAGAGAAAAATCAAACAAAAACACAGCAAAGCCCTTGTTAAAATTGTACAATTAGATAGCTCTCATTCTTGCCAACAGATACACTGAGATCTTGGCCTTACGTTGAATCATAAATCTCACCAATTACTCCCAAGCTCAATGGAAACTTCTTTCTTAAAGTGAGGCATAGATTTGGGTTCAGGGTTTCAGGTAATGGTTCTAAGGAGAAATGAGTGAGACAGGTGTATTCATCCTGTGAAGCCTGTATGCTTCAGTGGCCCTCAATGTGCTGGTAACTCAAAAGCAGTTCAGAATTATCAATAGGATTCCCCAGAAATTTTAAATACAGATAATATCAGAGTAAATTATTGACAGATGACTTCAACTATAAATGCATGTAGGTCCATTATTTATAAAATTGTAGAATTTCATATCACAAATTGAATATCAGAATTTAATCATCATAGTCATTGTGAATCATGAACATTCTAAATGTACCAGTGGATCTTACTCAAATTATTGAATTGTTTCATAAGACTAAGTACTACTATGTATTTTCATTTTTGCTTTGTGTGTGTGTGTGTCTGTGTGTTCTCTTTGGAAGACACTTCAATTGGGCTATCACATTTTTATTTCTATCACCTTAATATCTATTAAATTTCTGAATTATTCACATGCTTATATTAAACAATATCCATCACATGGTCCTTGCAGATATTTATATTTTAATCTGTATCTTAAATATTTGAAAATTAGCATATTATGAACAATGACATACAAATATCATTACTCTTCACAGTAAAGAACAGCAAGTACCTAAAATCATGTAGAATTCTTAAACATTATACAATATATCACACCATTTAAAATATTATTAAAATGATTATGTGTTAAATTTGGCTAAAATTATTGCAGGAAGGGCACACCATTCTTACTATTATAACTTAGATATTTCTCAAAACATAAGCAATTTGTCTGGTTCCATTAACAATTAATTATGAGCAGGACAGAGCTAATCTCTCTAGTATGTCCTACCTGCCCCCAATATACTCTGGACTATGAAATTCCTTGAGGTGATTCTTGTCTGAAGTCTAGAATTCTGTAAATCTATTTCTATAATATTTCACTATGGAATTGTCTAGATGTGCAATAACCTTTTCATCCTCCGGATGGAAGTCTCAGTAGTTTAGAAGACACAATAGTTCATAAAATAATAAGCATTTGCTCATATTTTTGTGTGTTATTGGAAATGTTGGTAAAATTCATGAGATAATAAGATATTAATTATATAATATCTTAAAATATTCAAATTTTACCAACATTTTTACCAAAAAAAATCCTAGAACCAAGAGCAACACTGTCTTTACACTGTTTTATAACCATGTCAAAAAACAATATCTCAAGCATATAATGAGTATACATTCTACTATGTTACTTGAAGATAAAATAAGCTACTTGTGAAACTTAGGTGGGTATGTAGTCCTGAGAAAGCTAAGCTTATGTTGTGAGAGCTAGGGCTGTGATAAGAAATATTATCATTCTCTTACTCTATTCCCACAACAACAGCATTAAGCTTGTTTGCTGTCCATCTGTTCAGGTCATCATAGGTTGACACCTCTGAAATAGTAGAAATAAATATAAATTGGTGCACTGTAAATAGAAAACAAATTCCAATGTATCTCACTTAAGAAGCACATATTACTCAAGCAAGTCATCATTATATTGATAAGTACTTTGTCAATCCACAGCACTTATTTGAATATGAATATATGAGCCACACACACATCAGAAATACACTTACTGCAGCTTCCTGTGACGAAGGCACCACCATGAATGAAAATTACAGCTGGTCTCTGTCTTTCAGATTTCCTTTTTGGCAAGTACAGACGAACAGGAATGTCACTAAAGTTTGTGTCAATCACTGTAATGTTTTCATCTGAAACTGGTTTTGTAAAGTGCATTTTTGCTATAATTGAAAATAGTCCTTCATATTTCATAAGACCTGTGTTTTCAAATAATGTAGCCTATAAGAAGACAAAGTTTTAAACATTAAACATTTTTTAATAACAAAAATTGCACACACTCATGCAATGATAAAAATAAACAGTGTGATATATTTTAGAGGACCGATTTTATCTCTAACAGTGTTTTGGTAGTATAAAATTCTCAATGTGTTTATCTGCTCCAGACCAGCACAAGATTAGGTTCATGAACAATTCATAATGAATGGTAGATGCGTCAATAAAATTCCATCCCTTTGAGAAAATATTGGTGGTTATAGGTTAGTAAGAAGAAAGAGTCATTTTCTTGCATAGCTGTTAATGAGTTACCCTTGCTATAGTAAATAATCTCCTCCCAATGCTCAAGCAAGAAACTCTATTAAACTCATTGGACCGCACAGAAGAATTAAGACATGAAAGTGCGTGTGGGTGGGTGAACCTGGTGAGAAAATGGATTCCAGTAGACATAGAAAGGAGTGAGAGAAGGGAATTCATCAGGTAAATTCATAAATCTGTCCAATAATAATAAATAAATGCTTGGAGATACTAAGTCTATTGGCTTGGAAGCTTCATTCCTACTTGCTAGCTTTTATTGGGCTAAACATGCTATGTATCTTACCAGAGAGGAAAGTAATCATCAATTTTACCCAACTGTGAACCCCATGAACTACAATAACCATAGGACTAGCAAGACTTACCTGCTCTTGCATCTGTGGTTTGAACATCATGGGGGTAACCAAATACGTTCTTATTGGATTTTAGTCCTATTACACGAGATGAAACTTATATCTAATACCATAGTTGGGTCAAGAATCAGGATAGACAGGTCATAGGCCCCTGGAGAAAACATACTATGGCCACTCTGTTAAATGTACATAGTATTAAATTGACTCCTAATGACTTACTGTTATACCTATAAGTTAATACATCTCTCAGTCCTCAGTAGACAAGCTTCTGTTTGTAGTAGATTGTGATTAATGTAGAGATGCAAAACAAACTAAGTTAAAGGGAATAAAAGACTAATGAATACTCAACTCTAAATGGAACTTCTATAGAGCCTTCTCTCCTTCCAAAACACAGAGATCATTGCAGAAGTGGAGACTGATGTCAGGAGCGATTATTCCGAGTTACTGTGAGCCATGACACAATTACAGCTTATAGCAATTCATAATGAATATTCAGATGCCATCCCACTAGACAAATGGTTTTCTGATGGAGGAACCCTGTTAGGCAGGGTCACAGGCTCTGAAAAACCAGTTGCTTTTATCTGTAATTTCACTTATGCAATAACAGATACGATAATTTCCTATTACCATGCATTTTCATGTAATATGTACATGTAATCTCATGATTGCATCTCAGTCTTATGGGCACATGCATTTGTGGATGGTCAGAATCATGACTTCTCTTTTAGCTGTATATTCGATGTATGGACTATATGTTAGGATGTGCTTCATGGCTGGATCTGTTGTTCCACAAACACTTAAAAGCCTGCTTTGTTCCTTTTGCTCAGACTAACTGCACACATTTTGCTCATTTTTACCTCAGAGCAAGTCCAAACTAGATTAAAGGATTTTGTAAATAGATCATAAGTTTAAAACTTTACAATTATGCACAAAGTCAGAGTTGCAGGGGTCTAACCAAGGTTATCCACACAAAGCACCCTAAGAAAAGCATGCCAGTCCTTTGTGGCCAAGTCTGCTGACAAAGAGCTATGTCTTGAAGTTTGTCATACTGGGCACTATGCCCCTTCTCTCTGGTCCTGAAACCTTAAAACCTTGTGTTGCCATGGCAAATGGCTTGGCTCTTTATCATTCATCCTAGAAATATGTTTTTGACCAATGAGAGATAACTCTTGCATTTTTTTATTGCTTCAAATCTGCTGTAAAAAGAGAATTTTTAGGCTAGAGAAAAAGAAGCAGGAAGACTAGAAGAAAGAATTAGAGTGAAGAAATTAGACAATTAGGGCATGAAAATTAGAAGAAACGTGGAACAATAAAGAGACATGATTTGAAGAGCATGCATGTGAGCTAATTTGTTTGCCCTCAGACACCCTAAGTTCCTTTCACTTCCTGTAGTGTCTGACCTGAGCCCTGAAGAGGACCTTGAGGCTGGATCTCAAAGGCCCTCGATAGACTGTAGGGCTGTATATGCCAGAGATATTGAATAAATATAAAGAAACAGAGTATTCAAGGTACAACATGGCAGTTGAATGTATGAAGTCACTGATTGTGGCAGCATGCACCAAGCTGTGTAAACTCAAAACAGAATAAATCCCATCATGGAAGAGGGAGATAAACATGCAGTCTTTCCTCTTAGCCCAGGAGCTCATGGCAATTTTCAGCTGGTCAGAGAGGGAGAGTCAATTTTGTGATGGGTGTGGCTTCTGGTACGTCACTTGTCCGCCTATGAGAAGTCACACATCCAAGAGTATTTAGGAAGTCCAGTGTAGACTTGATGGGTGTGGAAAAAAGATAACACAAGTAAGGAATGTTGTATGGCTCAGTAGGGGTTTCAAGAGTGGTAAATATGGTCAAACACCATTGTATGAAATTCGCAAAGAACTAATAAAACAGGGAAAGCATGGCGTACAAATAAATAAAATTAAAAAAATATTAAGCATGCTGTGTTTGGAAGTAATAGTAATCTCATCTATTGCCACCAAATTTTTCAATATATTTTTCAATATATATATATTGAGACAGAATTTCTCTGTGTAGCGCTGGCTGTCCTGTAACTCATTCTGTAGACCAGGCTAGTCTTGAACTCATAGAAATCCTCCTGCCTCTGTCTCCCGAGTGAAGGGATTAAAGGCATGTACCATCACCAGCTGGCTGTAATTTTATCTAAAACAAAATTATCTGAAAAGCGGCATTTTAGGTATGTTCCAATATTTTATTTTATTTTGTTGGTCATTCAATTTGGTGTTATAAAATGATCTGTGTTTGTGTGTGCATGTAAACATGTCGGTCATGTGTTCTTGTGGAAGTCAGGGATAAACTTGGGTGTTGGTTCCTATCTTTTGACCTTGTTAAAGACAGGTTCAGTTGCTCCAGCTGTATACGCCAATCTTTCTGACTCAGTGGCTTCCTTGATTCTCCTCCCCGCCCCTCCCCTCCCTGTAGGGAGATGTGGGTTACCATATCCAGCAGACTGTGGGTTCTGGAGACCTGAGGGCAGACCCCAACCCGTGCTCAGCAAACGTTTTACCCACTATGCTGTCTCCATCATCTCTAGTTTAGTCTAATATTTTTAAATGTCATCAAATTCTTATATAAATCATAGTTTATATTCCACCCTTTTAGCTATAAAACAGCATCTTTTCATTTTCTTAAGATCACTTGAAGGAAAAAGAAGCCACTTTTTACTTTATACCATTGAAAACAGGTTTTCTCTAGTATTTCTGATAAGTTATCTAACATATTACCAACCAATTTCAGTGAAATCATTGTATATTTTTATGTGACTAGAATCTTCTGGAGTATGTACTGTTGTGTTGGAAGTTTCTCCAGTCGTACTTGTCCCCGTGGTTCCACAGCCACTTATAAAGTAATTCCTCAGAGGCTTATATTAATTACAAACTGTATGCCGTATGGCTCCAGTTTCAGGCTAGCTAGCTCTTTTATCTTAAATTAACCAAGTTTCTATTCATCTGTATGTTACCAAATGGCCATGGAGTTTCTGGTCTGCTGGCATCTTGTTGCTCCTTTGGCGGCAGCTGGCATCTCTCTCTACACCGCCCTTCTCTCTGTACTTCTGCTTGGATTTCTCACCTGGCTGTAAGCTTTCTTGCCATAGGCCTAAACAACTTTATTTATTGTCCAATGGGAGCCACACATATTCACAGCATACAGAAAGACATTACACAATACTTCCCCTTTTCTGTCTAGTCAAAAAGGAAGGTTGTAACTTTAACATAGTAAAATTATATATTATAAAACAGTTATCAAGCAATAATCATAGTTACAATATTAGTCTTTGTATTTGGCAAAATTAAAGAAAATATTCTATCTTCTATACTATTTTTGTGAGTGTAAAGTTTTATATCTAATTTATCTTTATCATGACTAAGGAAAACTATAATTAGAACTATTTAGTCTTCAACTACATCAAAGACCCCAGAAAGATATATTACCTGAGTAAACAGGAAGTGCATGGCAAACAACTTCCATAATAATAGAAATGACAGAAGCATCTAAAGTCCTTCTGTAACATTGGGGCATTTATCTTCAGCCTACAGGCCTAGAGTATCTATCATAGCCTTCAGTGAAGCAGGAAATTTTAAGGACTGTTCTGCTCATCCTGGCAAAGTTCATCAGTTGCTTCTATCCATGTCCCATAGAATGTTTGGCAGTTTCTTCTGTGAAGCAGAAACCTGAAGGACCATTTTGCCTTGAAAAGTTCAGTGGTCACTTTCCTATGAGTCCTGCATGTCCAGTTTATACAGCATCCTGTGAAGCAGTTGAGGCAAGGGCATTTTTTCCCCAGTGACTAACTTTTTCCATAAAGTAAGCAAACTCCATAATGTGTTTCTTCGATGCCCATCATCCTCTTTGAAGTAATTGGTTCTGCCAGGAGCAGATGCGTCTCACTGTCCAGAAAAGTCTAAGTACTTAAAACATTTTAAATACCATATTCTGTAGGTCTTTGAAGTGTTTGAAGATTACCTACCTAATTGAAATATACTTATGTATACTTAGAAAACTTAAAACTACTATAGATTTGATTATCATAGTTATTAATCTGTATTTCTTAACTATATAATTTTAAATGACTTGCATAGATATAATACCTTAAACAAGAGTATATATATATATATATATAAATATATATATATATATATATATAATCACAGTTCACATGAGAGACACCACTAGGAAGCTGTTTTTAGCTTCATTTTAGCACCTTTTTTTAAAGCTTTTTTCAGGTTTTAGGTAGAAATTCTTGCTACCACGTTGAGTGCCAAATGTAGCCAAAGTTTCTCTGGTCCCACCTGGTCCCACCTGGCCCTACAGTCCTGCAGCTGCTTAGAAAATAATTCCTCATAGGCTTATATTAATTACAAACTGTATGCCCTATGGCTCTAGCTTCTGGCTAGCTAGCTCTTTCATCTTAAATTAATCTATTCCTATTAACCTATATGTTGCCATGCAGCCATGGCATTATCAGTCTGCTGGCATCTTATTACTTCTTTGCTGGTGGCTGGCATCTCTCTCTACTCCACCCTTCTTTTCTCTGTATCTCTGCTTGGATTTCTCACCTGGCTGTAGACTTTCTTACCATAGGCCAACACAGCTTTATTTATTACCCAATGGGAGCCATACATATTCACAGCATAGAGAAAGACATCCCACAGCATGTCTTCCTCATGATGTTAAGGTTAAAAATCCATACAGATATTATACCTGTCTACATTAATTGTGAGAATACTGTCTCCAGAAACCCCCAAGGCTGATCATTTTTACACAAATAGTAACTGAAGAACAAGATGAAATGCCATGTATCTAGGCCAGTGGTACATATAATCTTCTTTGTATATTAGCTGAAACATTATAGAACTTTTTTTTTTCCAAGACAGGGTTTTTCTCCGTAGCTTTGCACCTTTCCTGGAACTCACTCTGTAGCCCAGGCTGGCCTTAAACTCTCAGAGTTCCACATGCCTCTGCCTTCCGAGTGCTGGGATTAAAGGCATGCACCACTGCCACTCGGCTATAGATCTTATAAACAAAAGTAAAAAAAAAAATGCTAAATTCTAGAAGAAAGTAACAAGTAGAAGATCATAATGGCAGTCATATAAAATACTTCGAGGAGTGACAGGTACTAATGATGGTATCAGAACTGTTGTTTTCTCATATTAAAGATTTTTTTTATCAATAGTATAAAGCTCTCAACTTAAAAGCAAATATGCATATACAGAAACATGCATATAAGAACATCTATTAAGAAAAGTAGCCAGGGCTAGATGGTTTTCGGCCAGAATTCTACACAAAATAGAAACAGATGGAATATTGCCAAATTTGTTTTCTGAGGCCACAGTTACCCTGATAGGTAAACCACACAAGAGTCAACAAAGAAAGGGAATTACAGACCAGTTTCCCTTATGAACGTAAATGGAAATACTCAACAAAATACTTAAAAACACAATCCAAGATCACATCAAAAAAATCATATATCATGGTCTTCATCCCAGAGATGCAGGGATGGTTTAAGATAAAAAAAATTCAGTCAATGGAATCCATCACATAAACAAACTGAGTGAAAAAACAAACAAACATGATCATCTCATTAGATGCCAAAAAAGTCTTTGAAAAAAATCCAACACCACTATATAACAAAATTCTTGGAAAGATTAGGGATACAAGGGACATACCTCAACATAATGAAGGTAATTTACAGCAAGTCTATAGTCAACATCAAATTAAATGTGCAGAAACTCAAAGTAATCTCATCAAAATGAGGAACAAGACAAGGCTGTCCACTCTCTCCATATCTATTCATTATAGTGTTTGAAATTCTAACTAGAGAAATCAGACAACTGAAGGAGATCAAGGGGATATAAATTGGAAAGGAAAAGGACAAAGTATCATTATTTGCAGATGATATGATAGTATACATAAGCAATACTAAAAATTCTACTAGGGAACTCCTACAGCTAATAAATACCTGTGAGTAAAGCAGAGAACCGTCAGGAATTCTTTCTTTCTTTTTGTCAGTTGTGTTTGGTTACACCCTATTTCTCTGAGCTATTTATCTTCTATAACCAGACAAGGCTTCTAGTAGTGGGACAGGGACACCAACCCAGCCACGAAACTGTCAACCCCAAACCTGTCCTTCCTGAAAGACGTGCTAGGGCAATGGTGGCTCTGAGCTTGTGGGAGCTGCCAACAAATGGCTGATCTACATTATACCCAAGCTCAGGTCCAAAACTGCCTAGACAGCCAGGAACTGGCAGCTGTGTAGCTCAGAGAAATAGCACAGAACCAAACTCAACTGACAAAGAAAACTAATGAAATGATTCCTCATGGTGCTTGTGGGAGAACAGCTCTGACCTTATTGAGGGCTGCTGGTAGCAAAGGACCATTGGAGTATGCAGCAGGTGACTAGTGTTCAAAAGTCCCATCTAAAAGAACCAAGGGTTTTGGTAGAGGACTAAGCTCTCATGTAAGCCATGTTGGAGTTATTGCCTTTATTGATTGTTTCTTGTTGAAAACTTCTTATGCAATTACAGCTATGATATTCCCATTATCATGCATTTTCATAAAATGTATGAATGTAATCTCATTTCAATCTTATGGGTATGTGTATCTGTTGGTGGTCAAGAAGATGATTTTTTTCATTTAGTTGTATAATTTTGATATATAGAATATAGGATATATGTGGTGATATATTGTGTACCCCAATATATTATGTACCCTAAAAACTTATTTGGGGACCAGAGATTGAGACAGCAACTCAATTAGACATAGAGGCCAGACAGTGGTGGCACATACTTTTAATCCTATCACTTGGGAGGCAGAGATGTGTCTGGATCTCTGTGAGCTCAAGGCCACATTGGAAACAGAGCCAGGCATTGTGGCACACACCTTTAATCTCAGCACTTGAGATCTCATGTCTTTGCTTGGAAAAGATACATGACTTTAATCCCAGAAAGTGATGGCAGGAAGCAGAAAGGTATATAAGGACCAGGAACTAGAGGTTTTGTAGGCTTTGTTTGGGAAGTACACATTCCTTTAATCCCATGGCTGGGTAGATAACAGTATATAAGGCATGAGGAGATAGGAACTAAGCGGTATTTAAACTGAGACCCATTTGTGGAAACAGGATCGGCTAAGCAGTTGGCAAGGTGAGATTGGCTGTGGTTGTTCTGTTTCACTGATCTTTCAGCTTTCACCCCAATATCTGGTTCCAGGTTTTCTATTAATAAGACCTTTTAGCAATTTGTATTAGAGATATACTTCACAGCCAGGTCCATTGTCCCATGAGAGTGTTGACACTAACACAGCTTTGTTCCTTTGGCTCAGACTAATGCAAAAAATAATAATCTTGTCTCAGTCTAACACAAACTGCATGCACTTAGCTCATTTTTACCTCAGAGTAAGTTCAAACTAGACTAAAGTCCTTTGCATATCAATCATAAGTTTAAAACTTTACAGTTATGCTCAAGGTCAGAGTTGTAGGTGTCTCTTTAAGGCTACTAACACAAAACTCCATAAGAAAAGCCTGCCAATTCTTCACTTTCCAAGTCTGATGATAAAAAACTATGTCTCAGAGTTTGTGGTACTGGGCACTGAGATCCCTCCCTCTGGTCTTGGGACCTTGGAACCTTGCATTACTATGATAATGGCTCTGCTCCCTATCATCTATTCTAGGAATGTGCTGTGACCATGAGGGTTTTGAAACTTTTCTTAGGATTGCAAGGAGTCTCCTGTGAAAATTGTGAGAATTCAGCTAAGAGAAAATGATGAGGAAAAAGGGGCTGTAGACTTAGAGAAAGAAAAAAAGAGAGAGAACAGCAAAGACATCAGATAATTAACTTAGAACAATGAAGTGAACGGACTGAAAGAACACTATGTGCATAGATTCATTTGATATCCTCCAGATTAAATACCCAGTCACTTGTATGCTTATTCCCCAGGACTCTGGGAGAAATCTCCTCAGGGCAGGTACCCACAGGGGCGGGGAGGGGGGGCTTTGGTTATGACCTGTTGAAGGGTTCTTGGTGGGAGGAGGGAGGAATGAGGAAATATTAAATAGAAATATAGATAGAGACAGTAAGACAGAGACACAGGATAGCTTCAGGAGGGCCCTGGGTTAATACCTAGCCACCTTGAGATTTATTCTAATGGGCTTTCTATACACTACCAAGGGGAGAGGCAAAAGACCTCCCCTTTCAAGATCAAAGTACAATGTACAGCCAAGTGTAAACCCTTCAAAACACTTGGTAATCATGCCCTTCACCAAATCATCCTAGTATGCAGCCCTGCTGGGTAAAGCAAGCTCTGATTTTCTGACCTTGAGAAAGGCCTTACTTAGGGAGCCTCTGTGAGCCCCCACAGATACTTTGCTTTACTCATAGATTGGTGCCTAGCCTGATCTCATCAGAGAGAGTTCCTCTGAGAGCCGATGGGAGCAGAACAGAGACACCCAGCAAAACAGGTGTGAAGCTTGTGGAAGCCTTTAGAAGAGGGGGAGGAAGGATTGCAGGAGTTAGAGGGGTCAAAGACACCACGAGAAAACAGCCTACAAAATCAACCAAGCAGGACTCATAGGGACCTGAAGCAGGAATCACAGAGCTGGCATGGGCCTGCACTAGGTCCTCCATGCTTTGGTTATTTAGCTTAGGGTTTTTATGGGTATCTCTGAATCTCTTTGCCTGCTCTTGGGATTCTTTCCTCCTACAAGGTTACCCTGTCCAGCCTTGATGGTTTGTCTTATGGCATTTGGTTATGACATGTTCTGTTGATATCCCTGGGAGGCAGACTCTTTTCTAAAGGGACACAGTAGACAGAAGTGATCCAGCCTCACAGAATACTCTAGTCAAGACCTAACAATTATCCTGATTTTCTCAAGGTTTCTCCAAAGATTTCCAGCACCCCACAACAACAGGAAATAGTCTAGAGCATGACACCCACATTCTCAAAAGATGGGTTATGCATATTTATTGTGATTTAAGGAGAGTTAGTACAAATTGTTATTGGTATGGTCGGAAAGAAAGCTGAACAAAGGAGATTGGATCCAAAGA
Organism: Peromyscus leucopus; assembly: GCF_004664715.2. Taxonomy (NCBI): domain Eukaryota; kingdom Metazoa; phylum Chordata; class Mammalia; order Rodentia; family Cricetidae; genus Peromyscus; species Peromyscus leucopus. The sequence continues at coordinate 39,021,693 of NC_051068.1, forward strand.
TCTCCTTATGAAAAGAAGAAGGAGGGATATAGAAATGATAGGATAATAGGGTAGATTATTTAATCTACTTTTAAGTCAAAAGAACAACTACTAGTCTTAAATATTTTACATTGGTGTGGATTTTTATATATTGATACAAATTTAAAGTTAATTTTGTTACAGTGTATGTATATTTCTACTCTTATTTGGGTTATTATGTCTATGCAGCTTATTTAAAAATGTAATGTATAATTAAGAAATAAAGATTAGCAATCATCTATACTAGTCAAACTCATAGTCATATTAGGTATGTTTCCAACGTAATACACAGATGTATTTAAATAGGTGGTTTTCAAACACTTCTATAGTGGTAGCTGTTCCAGCTTTGACCTGGAATTATTACCCCATTGAGGCTTCTGGTAACTGTCATGTCTACCCCGGAGGTGGGGCTGAGACAGGATCAAGATGTGCTGGTCTCTTGGTTCCTGGTAATCCTGGCTGTTGGATGGTAGACTGAGCAGAGTTCTCCGGAGAACACCACTGGACTGCCCTGCACCTCTCCTTGACCCTGTAGCCTATCCGTTTACTTGTTGTAAGTTACCCCCCAAAATAAACCTCCCTTTTAACTACGTGGAGTTGCCACCAATACACTTCCAAGACTTACAGAATGTGGCATTTAATATGCTTAATAACCTAAGGCTTTTCACGTCAGTGAGACATATCTGCCCCTGGTAACACCAACCTAATTCAGAGAAGATGATGGGCACCAAAGAAACTCCATATAGAGTTTGCTTTCTTTGTGGCAAAAGATAGCCACTGGGCAAGAAACTGCTCTTGCCTCGACTTCCGACAGTATGCTGTGTAAAGTGGCCCAGCAGGATGCAAAAAAAAAAAAAAAAAAAAAAAGTCAACTTCCAAACTTTAACCAGACAAAGTAGAAGAGTCCTTCAAAATTCCTTGCTTCTCAGAAAAGTCCATCAGATATACTAGGCCTGTGAGCCAAAGATGTATGCCCCAGTGTTACAGAAGAACTTAGGGTAACTGTTCAGGTAGGCAGATGTCCCTGTCATTGGTAACATTTTATCTTTCTGGGGTCTTTGATGGAGTTAAAGACTAGATAGCCATATGTCAAAGTGTTAGTTAGGATAAAAGATAAATTAAGTATAAACTTTAGATTCACAAAGATAAAATAGATAGTAGAATATTTTCTCTAACTTTGACAAATACAAATGAATTAGATATTGTAACTGTAATTCTTACTTGATAACTGTTTTTGTTGTGTGTAATTTTACTATGTTAAAGTTAAAACCTTCTTTTTTAATTAGACAAAAAGGGGGAAATTTTGAATAGTCCTATATACTGTAGGAATATATTTTGCTGTGACTGGTTTAATAAAGAAGCTGACTGGCCAATAGCTGAACAGAATAAGGTTAGGTGGGAAAGCCAAACTGAGAATGTGGGGAAGGAGAAGGACAGAGTGTGGAGTCTCCAGCATATTCAGCGAGAGAGGCAAGATGAACATGCTGTACTGAGAAAAGGTACCAAGCCACATGGCAAAAAGTAGATAAAAATATGAGTTAATTGAAAATGTAAGAGTTAATTAGTAACAACCATAAGCTATTGGCTGAGCATTTATAATTAATATTGTGTCTCTGTGTCTGTTATTTGGAAACTGGCAGGCGAGAAAGAAACTTCTGCCTAGGTGCCTTTGACAGAGAACTGCATTCAACACCCCAGGCTTGGAATGCCTGTGCCTACGCTGCAGTAGGTGTTCTTCCTTAACTTGCTGTTCCTAATGTGAAAACGACTGTTTAAGTGCTCTGCTGCATGTATACTGTATGTCTTGTTTTGTTTTGTTTTTAGCTTACTCAGGCCTTGTGTGGAAATTTGGCACTCATGTTGGTGCCAAAATGTACAAGACTTTTTCTTTTGGGCCACCAACCAGCTCCCAAATCATGACACAGAGACTTATTAGTTTTGAATGCTCAGCCTGGTTTAGGCATGGTTCTGGCTAGCTCTTTTAACTTAAATTAACCTGTGTCTCTTTACATACCTTTTGCTTCAGGCCTTATTATCTTTCTCAATGCTGTATATCTTATTTTCACTGCTCTTGTATGTCTGCCTGGCTTCTTGCCCTGGGTGTGCCCCTCATTCTCTCCTCCTTTTTCTTTCATTCATCTCCTTCTTTTCAAGCCTAGATTTCGTTTCCTATTTATTCTCTCTGTCTGCCAGCCCCACCTATTATTTCTCTGCCTACCTGTTGGCTGTCGAGCTTTTCATTAGACCAATCAGGTGCCTTAGGCAGGCAAAGTGAAACAGATGCAACATATCTTTACAAATTAAACACACATCCGGACATTGTTAAACAAATGCATCACAAACAAAAATAACACATGCTGAGGATTGTTTTTAGCTATCATGATTATTTTGTGTTTTCATATGAAGCTGAAAATTATCATTCCAATTTCTATGAAGAACTGTGTTGGAATTTTGATGAGGATTACGTTGAATCATTAGATTGCTTTTGGTAGGGTTGGCATTTTTACTGTATTAATTCAACTGATCCATGAGCATGGGAGATTTTTTCATCTTCTGATATCTTCAACGTCTTAAAACTTTTATCGTAAAAGTCTTTCATTTGCTTGGTTATAATTACTCCAAGATATTTCAATTTTTGATGTCCTGTGAAAAATATCATTTTCCTGTTTTTTCCCACAAACTCTTCTTCATTTGTATATAGGAAGGCTACTGATTTTTGTGAGTTATTGTTGTATACAGTTAAAGTAATATTTTGGAACATAAACAAATGTAACACACCTTTGCATAGTTAAAATAATATTATACAACAGGATAATTGAGGTGATTGAGACATCTTGATATCTGTTCTTGTTATTGTTGAGTAGATGTTTCATTCCTTGATTTATGTTGCTCTCATGGATCTTAGGAAAGTGTGGTAGTTATGGATTGTCCAGTAGAGGGTGTTTCTGCATGTTAGTAGGAGATAGAGAGGAATAAATGTGGGCTCCAGGGTATAAGGTATATGGTAGGAGGAGGGGATTCTACCAGTAGATTATATTATGGGAAAGTAATCTGAAGAGATAAGGGTGAGAGTGATAAGGGGACCTTGGGTCTGAACTGGGAGCTGAGGTTTCCAATGAATGGATTTGAGATGAGTGGAGGGGCATGTGTAAGCCAATTGTTACCTGGCAGGAGGTGAGAATGTAAATATCATAATGGAGGAGAAGAAGGACACAATGAGTCATCTATCTGAGTCACTGCCATGTGTCTGCACTGGGAATCCTAGGTGGAGAGTGTTCCTAAGTGTCAGGGGCTGACACAAAGGAATGTCCATGGCTTAATAGGAATGGCTGATAGGGTCCATAAGAAAGAGTGAATCTGAATCTGTACCAAGATTTATTGGCATCCCCTGGGAGTAGAGATAGGGTAAGATAAAGGTATCTGCAGACAGGCTGATAGAGGGATGAAGATGAGTCCAGAAAGATTGCAGTGCAGTACATCAAGAAGAGTGAAAATTACCTGCCTGAGTTTAAGTCTATAATGTTGGTAAGGTTAGGAGAAGGATTTAAAAAGGTGGAGGGATAAGTGTGACTGGATTGTACTATAAACTTACCTGTTAAAAATAAATTAATGTAAATAAAATCACCTAAAAATTATAGATGAAAACAGAGACGTCACAACAGAAACTGAGGAAAGTCATGGAATCACAAGAACATACTAGAAATATCTGTGCTCCACCAAACTAAAAATCTAAAATAAATGAATAATTTCTTGATATATACAACCATCTAAGGCTAAACCAAGATCACGTAAGCAATTTAAACATACCCATAACTCTTAGTGAAATAGAAGATGTAATTAAAAGTATCTCAACCCTACCTTCCCACAAAAATCCCAGGGTCACGTGGAATCAGCATAGAATTTTACCAACCTTCCAAGAAGAATTAATGCCAATATTCCTCAAATGTTATTCCACAACATAAAACAAAAGGGACATAACCTAATCCTTTTTACGGGGCCACAATTACCCTGACACCCAAGCCACAGAAAGATCCAACAAGAGAAGAAAATCACAGACCAATTTCCCTTATAAACCTGGATATAAAAATTCTCAATAAAACTTTGCAAACTTAATACAAAAAACAAATTAGAAAATCACCCACCAAGTAGGCTTTCTTACAGGGATGTGTGGATAGTTCAACATATAAAAATCAATGAATGTAATCCAACATATCAATAGGCTGAAGGACAAAGTCCACAAAATCATTTTATTAGATAGAGAAAAAGCCTTGGACAAAATCCAACACCCCTTCATAATAAAAGTCCAGGAAAGACTAGAGATAAAAGCAATATATCTCAACATAATAAAGGCAATTTTTTTCAAGCCCACAGCCAACATTAACTGAAAAGGAAAAAATAAAACAAAAATCATTTTCACTAAAATCAGGAACAAGACAATGATATCTACTGTCTCTAAATCTATTCAATATAGTACTTGAAGTTTTAGCAAGAAAAATAAGACAACTAAAGGTGATCAAGTAGATACAAGTATTAAAAAGAAGTAAAATTGTCTTTATTTGCAGGTGATATGATTGCATACATAAACGATCCTAAAAACTCCACCAGGGAAATTCTGCAGTAGATAAATATTTTCAACAAAGTAACAGGATACAACAATAACTCACAAAAATCAGTATACAAATGAAGAGTTTGTGGAAAAAAACAGGAAAATGATATTTTTCACAGAGCCTCAAAAATTGAAATATCTTGGAGTAATTATTACCAAGCAAATGAAAGACTTTTACGATAAAAGTTTTAAGACGTTGAAGATATCAGAAGATGAAAAAATCTCCCATGCTCATGGATCAGTTGAATTAATACAGTAAAAATGCCAACCCTACCAAAAGCAATCTAATGATTCAATGTAATCCTCATCAAAATTCCAACACAGTTCTTCATAGAAATTGGAATGATAATTTTCAGCTTCATATGAAAACACAAAATAATCATGATAGCTAAAAACAATCCTTAGCATTAAAAACTTGCTATAGGTATCACCATCCCCAATCTCATATTGCATGGCAGAGCTACAAAAATAAAAACAGCATGGTATTGGCACAAAAACATACACACTGGTGCATGGAATCAAATTGAAGACCCAGGCATAAATCCACACACCTGTAGCAATCTGACTTTTGACAAAGAAGACAGAAATATACATTGGGAAAAAGATAGCACCTTCAACAAATGGTGCCGGTCAAAATGGTTAGCTGCATATAGAAAAATTTACATAGATCCATATTTATCATCCTGCATAAAAGTCAATTCCAGATGGATCAAGAATCAATGCATAATGCTAGATACCCTGAATCTGATAGAAGAGAAAGTAGGAAATAGTCTTGAACTTATTCAGGGAGGAAGAGGAATTCTGAACAAGACACCATTATCACAGACACTAAGAACAACAACTAATAAATATGAACTCATGAAACTGAAAGAGTTCTGTAAGGCAAAGGACAAGGTCATTTGGACAAAGCATTAGACAACAGAATGGGAAAAGATCTTTATGGAATATATGTTCAATAGAGGGCTAATATCTGAACTATATTAAGAATTAAAAATCTGGACATCAAGTAAAGAACCCACTTAATATGGAGTATATAACTAAAAAGAGTTCTCAAAGGATGAAACACAAATGGCTGAGAGACACTTGAAGAAATGTTCCCATGTTCAGTCATCAGGGAAATGCAAATCAAACTACTTTGAGATTCCATCTTACATCAGTCAGAATGACTAAAGTCAATAACGGAAATGGCAGCTCATGCTGGTGAGGCTGGTGAGGGTGAGAGATACACTTACGCTTTGATGATGGGAATGCAAACATGAATAGCCATTATGGAAATCAGTGTAGTAGTTCCTCAGAAGCTGGATATTTATCTAACTCAAAATCTAGCTAAACAACTCTTGGGCATATACCTGAAGAACTCTACATCCTACTACAGAGACACTTCATTATTTTCATGACTTCTTTCTTTATAGTAGCCAGAAATTGGAAAACAGTCTAGATGTCCACCAGCAGACTAAAGGATAATGAAAATGTGATATCTTTATATACTGGAACATTATTCAGTTGCAAAACTGGAAAATTGGTAGGTAAATTGGTGGAGAAAGAAACAAATCATCCTGAATGAAGTAACTCAAATACTGTATGTATTCTCTTAAATGTAGAAGTTAGCTTTCAAGATTTCAATAGGCATGCTACAATCTGTATAAACATAGAAGTTACATTGGAGTAAGGGACTATGGGGAAGTTGAGGATATCTCAAGGAACAGGAAATACATTATATTGTTATGGAGTGACAATGGAGAGACTGGGACAGGGGGATTAAATGGCAAGGAGGAGGGAAAAGTGAGTTATGGGAGGGAATACTGGGAGGAACAACTGAAATTTGAGGGATCATTAGAAAGCCACTGTTTTAGAAGATTCCTAAAACATATATATATGAAAGAAATCTAGATGGAGTTACAAATAACAGAGTAGACAATACCCCAACTAGATATCTTTTACCACCAACTGAGAAGTTCAGTGTCAGAAATGGGTTGATTTAATTAATTAATTGACCAAATGGGTACCAAGAAAACTTCACAATAACTCAAGCCATTGCCAACACTAATGGTTGCTCTCCATAAACTGATATTAAGGAGATGTCACCTACATATCAGTCAACATGTACAAGTTGAACAGTTGCCTCACTAGAGCCCTCTCCCCTCCTGACTATTGTTCATGGCACTGGTAGGCACTCTGTATACTACCAGGTAAGAAAAGTAAAGACCAACCCAGCTACAAACCCTGTGATTTTTCAATGGTGACCTTCCTGCATGATATCCTTGTGAAATAGTTGTACAATATTTTAGGAGTAACCAACCACTCTCTGACTGGGTTTAAGACCCGCTCTATGAGATGGAACCTATGGCTGACTCTGCTCAGGTGGGTAATACCCTGAGACTGAATAGATCACGGGCCTAGGGGAAACCCAAATGCTATTGACTTGCTAAAGGATCATAAATGACTCCTAATGAAATTCTGTTATGCACATAGCATAGATCAGTGTCTTGCTCAGCCATCATCAGAGAAGCTTCTTCCTGTGGTAAATGGGAAGAAATACAGAGACCCACAATTGGACAACGTGCAGAAAGTGAGAGACTTTGCTATATTCATTCTTGAATGTGATGTCTTCATCAAACCCTTTCTCTCAGGGCTCAGGGAGCTATGTGGAAGAGGAGGTTAAAGATTGTAAGAGGCAGAGGAAATAGATGACACCAAGGAACCAGTGTCTTGCACACACAACAGAACTGACACACATAGGAACTCAGACTGTGGAAGCATGCACAGGGCCTACACAGGTTCAAACCAGATGGGGTCCCAGTGCTGAGAGGGGGAAGTAGAGAGGGGCTCCTCTCCTATCACTAACAAAGAAGCTATCTCCAACCATTCCCTGCTTGCAATGCAAAAATTAGTGTTCTCCAGCGGGGTCTCACTGGGTTAGACTTGATTAGGTCCACGTCCAGGAGAGATAGCCTGCACAAAATGAACTGTCCAGTGTTTTGTAGATTTTTTGTCTAATATTGCTTTTTTAGGCATTTTTAAAAAATCTTATTTGTCTTTTCCTTATATTTTATGACTTCCAATTTTCTGTTTTTATAGTCATATGTGTGTGTTGTGTTTTTATTTGCTTGTTTTCTAAGGAAAAAGAGAGAAAGAATAAATGGATTGGATGAATGGGGAGGTGAGGAGTTTCTGGGAGGAAATGGGAGAGGGGAAACCATGATCAGAATATAGTGTATTGGTAGCTTTGGGAGCCAGACTCCAGTTACCCCCAGAGTATTCAAACAAGTCCACAAAGGCAGTGAGGGCTTAGGAAACTTTTTTATCTTTCTGAGGGCTAGATTTTTTTCTATCTCAGGGTATTTAGAAATACATTTTTATCTGAGGGGTAAAATAAGGAAATGCACACATTTCATTTTCTGATGGCAAGTTTCTCTTTTACTTCTTCTTAAAAATGGTCTCTGACTCTTTCTGTCTGCACGCAGCTACATATCTTCACACTGTTACATTTTGTACATACAGCTCTGTATCTTTCTCTACATACATATGGCCTTATATCTCGATACACAGTTATATCTGTTTTCACAGGTCTGCACATCTTTCTTTTACATAATTCCTCTTCTACATCTCTTTTTTTATGGTAGCTTCATCTTCCTTGCCTCCATACAGTTTCAATTCTCCACACAGCCATAGCTATACATCTCATATACATAGCTCTCTCACTGCATAACACTTTACACAGTTCCTTCTCATTTTCATTCCACTCTTTACACATTTCCTATACATAGCAGAAGCTCTTTCACACAGCTTTCTCTCTCACACACACATATTCACTCACACACATGTATTTCTTCCACATTATTTACTCTCTCTTTGCTCGCTCATTCATTCATTCATTCATTCATTCATTTTCTCACATTTCTCTCATCTTCCCTAACACTTCTTTTTCTTATTCGTGTCTCACTCAGCACACACACACTTCACTCACATTCTTCATAACTTCCTCTTCTACATTGCTGCTGCCCTTTCTTAACCAAACTCTGGAAAATTATGTTACTTTTCAGGGTCCAACCCATGCTCATAACACAAAATAAGTCATGTAGTTTCTCTTAGGCTAGTAATGTCACATTGATCCATGCACATAGCTCTAAGTTGGTGAGGGATCCCAGACAGTAAACAATTGACTGAACCTTGAGCCTGAGACTGGGACAACATGCAAAAATCAATTACTTAGGAAGTTATGACTAATAAAGTTGCTTCTACTCTGACCTTGAATCAGCAACAAACAACACCTGGGAAATGGACCTTGTTATTTGTCTCTAGGGGCAACCAGACTGCTTTGAATCTACTCTGAAGTCTAAAGTTAGCTTTCTGTGTAATAGGCTATCTTTGTGACTGAGAATCCTAAATCAGTCTGAGTAATGTAAAATATAGGCAGAAATTATCATCCTGATCATTCACAGCTATATGTGTGCCCAACAAGTATAAAACACCACCAAAGGGCTGTGGAAAGAACCCCACAGCTCTTCTTATTAGCAAGGGACAACAGTGGCACCAGAGAAAGTTATGGACAGAAAACAACCAGTCATTTATGGTCAATAAATGCACAATTTTGCCAAGTAGGGCCCACCAACAGGAGCCTAGGCATTTTTTAAAGCATCAAACATAAACTAACTTCCTAGCAATTCCCAAATATTTTTTTCAGATAATACTATTTCTTTTATTCTGATGTTGCCATAAGGTCACTATATGTAGTGATTTAGCAAACACTGTCTGTCTTCCTGTTTGTAGACAATCAGTTAAGGATATTAGTGATTAAATATACAGCAATATCATCTGGTTTACAAATCATAAAGAAAGCCAAGTGGTGGTGAATATCTTTTATCACTGTACTCAGGAGGCCGAGGAAAACAGATATCTGAGTTCAAGGCCAGTCTTGTCTACAGAGTGAGTTCCAGGACAAACAGGATTACATAGAGAAATTCTGCCTTGAAAAACCCAAACCCAAACCAAACCAAAACAATCAACCAAACAACTAAAACAAAAGCAAAAAAAGAAAGGAAAAAAAAAAACCCTGAAATCTCTTTCAAACACTTTAAGTAAAAGGAGTTTCAAATATACTTATAGCATAGCATCCCAATTCCCCAGGAAAAAAATATATTACCAAAAGTGAAGTCATTTTTACAAGGGTATCTGCCAATCTCACTCTCCAAGGTTCTTCAATATTTCCTGGAAGAGGCGAATAAACACAATAAGCAAATAGAATACAGGAGAATCCAAAGCACAGAGTTTTGTACCCCATGATAAATCTTCACCAAACTTGTGTGCGGTGACAGTCAATGGCATCTCATATATAGGCTAGGGAGCAGTAGGACAAAAGTAGGTGAACTATCTAAGATAAAATGATAATTTTAGCAATAGTGACTTGACATTCACTTCTCAGATCAAGCCACAGATGAAACTGGTTACACAACTGTACAGCTTTGTGAAATAGAATTTACAACAGAATATCTAATAAAGTGTGCAGCAATGGCATAAACTTGTTAGACCAGTGAGCTCCTCTTACATCACTTAACACCAGAAGAGCAGAAGCAATTAGGACCCTGATTAGAGCACACCAAAAAAAGGACCAAATGAATCCTTTGTTCTCTTGCTACTTTGCAAAGAGTAGTGATTAGTTTAAAAATAAGGTAAAATGATAGATATCATTTATTCAACCTTAAGGCTAACGCCTACACCACAGGTCATCGAGACACAGCTATACCAATCTTGGACATATACTCTAAAGATGTTGAAACATGCCACAAGGACACTTGCTCAACTATGTTCATCGCAGTTATTTGTAATAGCCAGAACCTGGAAACAACCTAGATGCTCCTCAACTAAATGGATAAAGAAAATGTGATACATTTACACAATGGAGTATTACTCAGCTGAAAAAAAAATGGCATCATGAAATTTGCAGGCAAATGTATGGAACTAGAAAATACTCATCTCAAGTGACATAATCCAGACCCAGAAAGCTGTGTACTTCCTCATAAGTGGGTATTAGGTGTAAAGTAAAGGATAACCAGGCTACAATCCACAGCTCCAGGGAGGCTAGGTAATAAGGAAGACTCAAAGGACAGGGAAATAGAAGAGATGTCCTGGGTAAACTGGGCATAGGGGATGGGGCCTGGGGAAGGGATGGGGGATGGGAACATGAGGGATTGAGTTGAGCAGGTAGGGGGCAGAGCAGAGGGGGAGAGTAATGAAAGAGATGTCTCTATGGGGCAGGGGCATTTCAGGGTTAGGGAGAAACCTGGTGCCAGGGAAACTCCCAGGAATCCACAAGGATGATGCCAGCTACGACTCCTAGCAATAGTGGAGAGGGTACCTGAACTGACCATCTCCTGTAATCAGATTGGTGACTACTCTAATTGTAATCAGAAACTTTTACCCAGTAACTGATGGAATCAGATGCAGAGATCCACAGCTAAGCCATGCACTGAGCTCCTGGAGGAAGTCCTGTTGAAAAGAGGGAGGAGGGATTGTAAGAGCCAGAGGGGTCAAGACCATGATGGGGGAACCCACAGGGACAACTGATCTGAGCTCTTGGGAGATCAAGAGCACTGGACCGACAGCTAGAGAGCACACCTGGGACCTTGTAGGCCCTCTTCATGTGTGTGACCTTTGTACAGCTTGAGCTCTGTGTGGGGCTCCTAGCAGTGGCATCAAGATCTGTCCCCTGGTGCTTGAGCTGGCTTTTGGAAACCTATTCCTCATGCTAGATTACAGTCTTACATGCAGTCTTGATGCAGGGCCAAGAGCTTGGTCCTGACTCAATTTGAAGTGCCATGCTTTGTTGATGCCCATGGGAGGCCTGTCCCTTTCTGAATATAAGGAGAAGTGGGTGGGGATGGTGAGGGTAGAGGGGAACAAGGGGGAGGGGATGGGAGGACAGGAGAGAGAAGAAACTGATCAGGATAAAAAAAATTAAGGAAATTTTTTAATTAATTAAATTCAAAAAGGAAATTGAAGTCTACTCAGACAGTTATCTTTAGAGACAATTAGAAATGAAATTACTATTCTTTTCCAAATTGAGAATGAACTCATCTAATGCTGACTTTTGTATGTGGCTTACCATCTATTAAACTTAAAATTTGTAGATTCATATAGTTACTGTATAATCATGGGAAAACTACATACCAATTAAACAAACACTTGTTGCATCCTGGTATTCCATATAATCAGATTAGATAAAAGATTTTAAAAATTGATTATAACTTGGCATTTGTCAGTTCCTTTGTGAAAGTTCTTCACTTATCCATATTTTACCAGTTCTGCCATAGAATACTTTCACTAGAAGAGGACCCTCCCACCTTCCTAAATTACTGGTAGGCAGAAGTTGTTCCTGGAACTCTTACTTGTTTCATGTTGCAATCGTTACCCAACCCTGCTTTGATAACTGTCTTTATACCAAAATATCGGTAAAAAGTCACACTCTAATTTTGGGAACTAGAACTGCATAGATCATGGGTGGAAGAGGGCTAAGGAGGCTGCAAACAAGCTGAAGGGAACGACCCCACATTGCATCCTGGAAACATCAGCCCACTATCTACAATATTAGCTTCCTTTTGCATGTTCTCACTGCCTTTCTCCTCTGAACTGCATAGAAATCACAGGGAATTTGGACCTTATCCTCCCTCCATCCAGTCAGGTCAGTGCCATTTACCCTCAAATTTTCAAAAACAGAATTTATAATCAATAAAAAAGAAAAATAAAAAGGTTTTTACTCTCTGACTTCTGAAATGCCATTTTTTCCCTAATAGGAAAGAATATTAAAAAAAAACTATAAAATTAAGGACTTGTTCAATGGTTTTCATGAAAGCATAAACATGATGGGCATACCAATAAATCTTGTCTCAAGAGAATCAGAGAAAAAAATAAAGGTAAAAGGTAACAAACCATTGTTTATTGTCCATTGTTCATTATTCATCCTCCATGCTGGTTGACTCTTACAAGCCCAAGAGAGAAGAAGCAAGGGAGGAGGTGGAAGAGACTGAGGATGACTTGGGTCTAAAGTGACAGATGACACAACCCCACAGTCCAATATCTCAGTGAACTGGAATCAGTATAAATGCAGAAGAATGCACAACAGCCTCACAACTGCAGACAGAACAAGGACAAAACCCTTGTAGCAAGCAGAATTCCAAGATGGCTCCTCAAGATTCCCAGTCACTGGAGACTGATCTAGTCTAGTAGATCTACTAACAATCTTAGTAGTCTATGAAGAAATTTTGTAGGTGGAATGAAGTTTTCAAACAAAGGCCTTCAGACAATATGATTAGATGGGTTAGCCTCATTGACCCCGTGATCCCTTAAAGTGAGGAGATTTCTCCACTTAGACACATGAGACAAGCCTGAGAGGAGGAAAAGGGAGGCCATGTGAGAAGTTCTCAATTGCCCTTTGAAGTAGAGAGGGTCACAAGGCAACCTTTAAAGGAGATGTTCCCACTCAAATAACTGAAAGAAACAAAACAAACAAAACAAAACAAAGCAAAGCTATGTCCGGTGTGGTGGGGCACAGTTGAAACCCAGCAACAGGGAGTTGAAGGGAAGAATCCTGAGTTCACAGTGAAACTGACCACAAAGCTCCAGGGCAGTCTAAATATGGGACAAGACCTTTCTCCAAAATATAAATGAGGCAAGGAAGGAGGAAGGAAAAGAAGGGAATGGGGAAGGAAGAGCAGGAGGGGAAGAGGGAAGAGAGAGAAGAGAGGAAGAGAGATTGGGGAGGATCAGGGGAAGGAGAGGGAAATAGTAAGTATCTTCAGGCATCAGGATGCCTTAGTTTTACAGCCATAGGAAACTACCGAGGCCCAGTACAACCTCCACAGGCCTCCACCTAGCAGCCCTTCTGCTGGTTGGTTTTTACTCCCCATCACTCCCTGGCTTCCATTACTACTAGAAATACTGGAATGATGTTCTTGGGGATTCAAGCATTTTAAGACCAGGCTGAAGCTGCAGGGCTCTGATTTTTCTAAAGGGTTTGAGAGGGCATCCCAACTGCTGATGTAAATCTCTGATCAATGCCAGGGGTTTTCATACAGTTTCGCTTGCCACCCAGTTGATAAAGTGTAGCGGGCACCAGGCACTGTCAGGGGACAGACAGTTCCTTTCAATACCATGCAAAATGGGACGAGGGGTGGGGTAGAAATTCAGATCTCCCACTCTCTCACTGTCTTTCCTCTTACATGTATTTCTGGGATGTTTGTCTACAGTCAGTGGGATGTAGTCACATGGATTTATTTTCATGGCTTCTATTGTAATATTTGAATACTTTTTATCTACATGGATGTTTTTCTAGTCTGTATTATGCTTATTTTATTCCTATGGCTCTACCCTATGGAAAATCTAGCATGGGGATTCATCAAGGAATGTTCTTTTTCCTAGGATTGTTTTAGGTATGCAGGATATTTTGTATTTCTTAAGAACTTAAGATGATTTTTATCTATTTCATTGGAGAATGACATACAGTTTTAATAATCTGCACTGAATCTATATTTGGCTTTTGTAAAATGGACCGTTCCCAGTAGCATTGATTATCGATATCCTTAGCCATATTTGTTTTTTCTTTAGTTTCTCAGTTTCTTTAAAGTTTTAGTCATTTATTGTAAAATCCCTTATTATGTTGAAAATAAATAAAAATATATTTATTATTATGTTTCTTCCCATTTAAAGAACTTTATCATGAATGGTGTTATGTTTCATCAAAATCTATTTTTATATCTACTAAGAAAATCCTATGATTTCTTCCCTTGAATTCACTTGCATTATTTACAACATGTATTGATTTATGTATACTGAACCATTCCTTCACCTCTACAATGAAGTCCTCTTATGGTGAGTGAACTTTTACATGAGTTCTTGAATTTGGTTTACAAATATTTTGTAAATATTTAATCATGGACATTAGTTTGTCATTTTCTTTTTTCCCATGGAATCTTTAGCTGATTTTGGAATTGTAAGCTACTGGTTTTTGTCAGCTTGACACAAACATGAGCCACCTTGGAATAGGATGCCTAGCCTGTGGCCATGTCTGTGAGACATTATCTGAATTAATTATTGGTGGAGAGGCAGACTACTGTGGGCCATGCTACCCCTGGGCAGGTAGTCTCCACAATAACAAATACAGGAGAATTCCAAGGTCTGGTTTATTCTTCAATATGTCGAGCATTTAGCTGCTCCTAACAAACTGTTCTAAGACCTGTAGTTTCTGTGATGCCATAGGCCACTGCCCAACCCAGACATGTTCATCAGTTAGCCATTTTAAAGATAGGGTCATTGATACCTCTAAAAGTTCAACAGCTGTTATGTATGCCCTGTTTTTGTACAGCCTGAATGGTTGGTGACTGCTTTTTTATAATGTCTTATAATATTATTCCCAGAAACATGAATTGATCTATGGTCTGCTTCTGAGATTGGAGGAGTATTAATCTGGGTATTCCATTGCTGTAACAGATCACGACCCCATATATTCACTGCTACATTAGCCACATATGGTCTCAACCTTCCTTTCTGTCCTTCTAACCCTATGCATTCAACCCACCTCATTCTTTGTTTTACCTGAGATAGGGTTCCAATCCCTAGGAGCTGAACATCTACCTCCTGAAGTGGCCAATTTGAATGCCATGATTCTGGTGTACTTATAGTCACATCTACTCCTGTCTCTAGAAAGACTTCAATTATAATGCTATTTATTGATACCCTTAGCTTTGGTCTTTGTAAATTTATGGAAGTCTGCTAAAATATTTGTTTTATGGCTGGGCACCAGATAATGTAAGAAATCCATGGATATCTGGGAAGACTTATTTATTAAGGGATAAAAGGGGGACCACACACTCACAAATATAAAATGAAGTGATGCAGTTGCCTCTTTGTCTCCCAGGGAAAGATGTAGAAAAACTCCAAAACAGTTCACTGAACCATGCATCAGGAAGCCTTCCACATCAAAGAGAGATTGTGACCCCCTCCATTTTCTCTTTTAAGAGGTCATGTAGGCAGGCCAGAAGCACTGCCTCTATCAGGACAGATAGTCCAAGGTCATGGGCAGAGTGAATTAACCTGCAATTCTTACCAACCTATATAGCTTAAACACTAAAGCTTCACATTATAAAAATAGATAATCTTTAAAAAGATGTGCAGCTTAAGGACAATGACATGGAAGTTGTAACATTATAGAAAAATACCTTAATCAGAGGTAGAAATGTATAGTGCAATATGACAAACATACGCTTAATTTGCGTCAATATGCAAAATAATATCCTAAACAGAAGTAGAAACATACATACATAATGGCAAAATAATTTCACATTTGTATCAATATACAAAAATGTTTTAAACAGAAGTTGGAAAACATGTACAATATGATAAATACAGTTTTGACTTTGTATCAGTATACAATTTATCTTACACAGGAATAGGAAAATAATTTTATATTTGTATCAATATACAAGAATCCATACTAATGCAAATTATCTAAAATTGACAGTTGCTATTTTAGTTTACTGATAGATATAATAATCTACCTTATTATCCTATTTATCCCCCCTTTTTTTTCTATTCCAAAAGAGATTCCTGAGTCTAAACTTTATTGTTCCACCCCCAACCCTATAACAACTTATAAACAAACCCTAACTCAGTACTGTGTCAAGCAGCATAGAACAGCTTACAGTGGGTCCCCATTGCCACCCTGGGCAGAAGAACAAGACAGTGGCAGCGGAACCAGCAAGATTGGCAGTGGCATCTTCCTTATTCTGTATCAGTGAATGTATTATTTCTCTTTTATACCCTAATAAATTCTTGAGAGCCTTGAACAGACTCTCATGGATTCTCATAACAAATGGGGCTCAACATTGTGTTTGTGCCCCACACTGGGCACCAGATAATGCAACAATCTACAAAAGTCTATTATTAATTTATTGAAGGGGTGCAATGTGCATACAGACTCACTAATACAGAACGAGGAAGACACGACTGCTAATCCTGCTGGTCTAGCTACCATTGTCCTGTCCTTCTGCTTCTGGTGGGATGGGGACCAACTGCAAGCTGCTCCATACTGCTTGACCTTGTCCTGGCCACACAAAAGCACAAATGATGACTCTCCCTCAGCACTTCAAAGGTCACATATGCAGAAAAAGCTACACACTATGGCTTGTATGCCAAAGCCATTGATGAACAGAATGAATTCCCACAACAGAGTATAGGGTAGAAGTCTCTCACATGGTAACTTTTGAATGCATGAGGGGTCATGGAGAGCTGCTGATGTTCAACACTATGTGGCAGGTTCAGAGTCTCTCTGCAAATGTCAGGACAGCCATAGGTGAGGATGAAGACTTAGTTGCAGTAGAGACCACAGGATACTGGGAATGCCAGGTTCCAAAACTGTTGGTTATCGTATAATAATCATTCTACTGCTGTGCCAGTATCCATATCTTGCTATACCAGTGATGACTGTAGCTCACAAGCTTTTTTCCAGTAATGTATATGGAATCCTGAAGCATGGTGAAATCTAGCTAGCAGTGCCAAAGCTTCTAGATCAGCAATAGCTTGATTTCTCCATGCCCTATGGCTCAAATGTCTTCAGCAATAGAGTCTCACCATCAAGTTCTGGAGTGTATTCAAGAGCAATTGCAATAGCCTGTAAGGTTTGGGGATGAACTATAGGACCCATTGACTACCATCTTGGAAAGAGTTCTCCCTTACCTGGCACTGATTCTTTTCATTGGTAGATGATGGTGTCTGGAAGAAGCATTGTTTCCCTGATATATGACAACTCCATTTAAATTCTTTTCATAATAGCTATATATTTTAGGAAGCTTCTAAAATAGTAGATTTCTATAAGGCATATGAAAGATTTTGTTTGTTATCCCTCTTCATACTCCCTTCTTAACCTGCCCATCCATCCTTCACTCCATAAACCCTTCCTATTCCAGTATCCATTTCCCCCTTCATACCATCTGTTTTCTTGAAATCCTCCCAAAGCCATATCAGTTTTCTGATTTCTATGTGTACACCAGTTTAAACACATTTACTAAAGATTAAAAAAGAAGCATGCACATGTGAGTGCAAACTTGCAGAAGTGTGTTTCTGGGCCTGAGTTACTTCACTCAGAACCATTATTTCAGGATCCATCCACTTATCTAAGAATTTCATAATTCTATTTTTTTTAATGGAATGATATTCCTTTGTGTATATTTCATTATCCATCTATCAGTTAATGTATACCTATGCTGTTTCCATTTTTTTGTATTGAGAATAGAGTAGTAATGAAAATGGATAAACAAGTGTATTTTGGGTAGGATACAGAGTCTTTTGGGAATATGTCCAGGAATGGTATGGATGGGTCATATGGTAGATATACTTTTAGATTTTTGAGGAAACTTCATACTGATTCCCATAGTGGTTGCTCCAACAGTGAATAAGTATTTCCCTTTTTCAATCCCCACTCTAGCATTTCCTTTTGTTTGTTTGCTGCTCTTAGTCATTCTTATTGAGGTAATGTGAAATCTCAAAGTATTTTTTGTTTTGAGTATTCCTCACAGACAAGGATGTTAAAAAAAAGTTCTCTGCCATTTGTCCAGTTGTATTTTTTCTCTTGAGAACTCTATTTAGTTACAGGCCCAGGTAGTAAGTGGGTTGTTTGTGTTCTTGTTTTGCATAGACTAGAACATGTACTGATCATAATGGTTCCTTTTACTAATTGGGGTTTGATTTTTTTTTTTTTTTTTTTTTTTTTTTTTTTTTAGTTCTGGTTTCTTGTGACAGGGTTTCTTTCAGTATAACCAGTATCCCTGGTTATACTGAAACTCACTCTCTAGTCCAGGCTGGCCTCAAATACAAAGATCTACCTGCTTCTGCCTCCTAAATGCTGGGACTACTTGCTCTTCTTAATCCAGGTTTCAACAGTGCATCATTAAATAGTTTCTGAATGTATGCACTTAAAGCAATTTATAACTATCTTTGTGTAGATGTAACCAACTGTCTTATTAAATAAGAAACAGAACCAATGCAAAGAAGAAAGCCAAGAGGTCAGAAATAAGAGCTAAAACCTTACTCTTCCTCCTGTGGTGGTCCTACCTCTCCGAACCAGAGCTACTTCCTGTGTTAAAGTCTTTATATAGAGTTTCTGTTCTGCCTTCTCATTGGTTGTAAACCCAACCACATGACTGTCTCGTCACTGCCTGTCTGTACAGACCTCCAGGTCTTCTATGGTTGGTATTGAGATTAAAGGCATGTGTATCCAATGCTGGCTGTATCCCTGAACACACAGAGACTTACCTAGCTCTGCCTACCAAGTGCTGGGATTACAAGCTTATGCCACCACTGCCCTGCTTTCCTATGGCTTGCTAATAGCTCTGACCCTTGGGCAACTTTATTTATTAACATACAAATAATATTTTAATACAACTAAAATATCACCATATCTTTGTGTTGTACAATAAGTTTCCTTTATGTTTTGTTTATGATTTCATTTCATTCTATGAAAATTTATTTTGTTACTGATTTACATTTTTTTCAGATTATAATTTAATTGTTGCAACATTTCTTCTCCTTCCAACCCTTCCCATAAACCCCTTCCCACTATCTTTCAATGCACTGGCCTCCAGATCATCTGAATCTGATAGAAGAAAAGTGGAGAATATTCTTAATCTGATTAGCATAGGAAGAGACTGTCTAAACAGTACACCAATAGCACAGGCACTAAGCCTAACAATTAAAAATGGGACTTCATGAAACTGAAAAGCTTTTCTATGACAAAGGGCACAATCATTTGGAAAAAGTGACAGGCTACATAATTGGAAATGATCTTAACCAATTGCACATCTGATAGAGTGTTAATATCCAAAATATATAAAGAATTGAAAATGACCTCAAGAAGACAAATAATCAAATTAAAAAACTGAATACAGTTTTGTGTCCAAAACTGCCATTCAAATAGAAAGAAATGGGCTACAGGCATCAGATGAATGATTGTCTCCTGCTCTGTAGAGCCCCATTTTACTTCCATAGTCTCTCATTTACCCAAATTCCCAGAGAAAGGGACCAAGTTCAGGGATATCAAAAGTGTGGAGTTTTCTGTAAAATACCACTTAGAAACAGAAAAACTTCCTCTTAGGGGAAGTATTTGGATTCTCAGAGATAAGAACAGTTTGAGTCCCCTTTCCAATCCTGAACCTACTTCAGTAGAGCTGACTTAGTGGCCATGAGCTTCTTTAGTTATGTTTAGCATAGAAAGTTTTTCTCTTTCTTCCAGGTTCAAAAGGATAATTTTGCTACAGATGGTAATCAGAGTTGGCAGTTACTATCTTTCAGATGGAATATCTCATTCCAGCTTCCCTTGAAGCTTATTTTCTGATGAGAAGTCTGCTCTTCTGTTGGGTTTCATTTTACACAAAAGTTGTCACTTTTGTCCTGTTTATTCTATTGTTTGTTCTGTATCCTCGTGTTCTCATTATAATTTGATGTAAGGAGGTTCTTGTCCCATTGAGATTGGTTCAAACTTGTTAAACCAGTTTGTGAACAGGCAGTGTCTTCTTATTCCAACAGACTGCTTGTTGGGTTGTTTTCTGCCTAGATGTCAGCAGAGGTCAGTCTTCCCTCATGAATTTCCTAACTGTTGGTGTTCATTTCTCCCTACTGGTCACCTTCCCTCACATAGGCAACTCTTACATATGAGTGAATCATAGTTGAGATGAACAAAAAGGTTCAAGCTGAAGAAAAGCCCTAATGAAAATGTGTTTGGAGATGAAAGTCACATTTCCAGCTAAATCTATATAACACACTTAGCTTCCATTTCAGAAGGTTTATTTGGCATTTAATAAAAAGCACAAGCAAGTTCAAACAACCATGCACAAGAAGCAGAAGCACTAGGACATAAGAAAATTAAACATTAATTTCAATACTTCCCAGCCGAAATGCAGATATTTATGAGTTGATTTGTGCTGACAGGAGCATGGGTCCCATCATCATAGGGAAGCAAACAGATTTGGAAATCACCAACAACTCAGATAAGTCCTTGCATATGCAGCCTCCATGTGCACAATGATTCATGACAGAAATTCAAGAGGATACTATAAATAACTCCACCTGCAATATACAGTTGGCTGCATCAAGAGACACTGTTTATCAATGAATGCAATCCATGTAGGTCCCTTCAAGTTTGATTTTACAAAAGTATGAGTAAATATTTAAGCTTTAGGAACAATTTACAATCCAGATATTAAACTTTTCCTCCAATACACAAAGCATTTTTGTAAAAAGCAGTATACAGTTTTCATGGCAAGTGAGTGAAAAGAACAATTAGCTTAATTTACCTAGAGCAGACCAAAATAATGTATGGACAAAACATGACTGGAAAAAACATGGCAGAAGTACAGTATAAAGCTTAGTCCATAAGAATGTCCTTGTAATAGTTCTTTATCAGACTTTCTCCTCATTCATGGTTTCTTTTGTTTAATATTTTTGAAGTTTTTTTTGAGACTGCATGCCTCTGTATAACAATGAGTAGAGGAGAATTAGCTACAAAGACCAGCCTGGTCTTGATCTCACGGATTATTGCCTCTAGAATGCTGGAGAGTAATATGCCAACCCACCCAGTCCTCATGACTCCTTTCATATCATATCCTTGAATCTCATCACATTTTTTCATTATCCTACCATTTTTGAATACTCAGAGTACATCTTTCCTAACAAACAATAATTAATGGGAATAATGACATGGACATTATCATTTTAGCAAAATTTTTAAAATTGAGAAGATGAAGTAATTTCCTCAAACATACACAATCATCTTCATTCAAATTGAAATGCAGCTTTATCCAAAGCCATTCTCATTCATCATATGGACTGCCTAGCTACATGTAAGATTTGTTTATAAATTTTCTTCTAACCAACTAATATACCTATCTCTCATTCTTAATCCTAGCTGTAGAAACACTGGAGCTCTGGTAAATGACATGGCTCCATGGATTCCTTTCTCTATGTGGTCATGAGTAACTGGAACCCCAACATTTCTAAGCCGTGTTACATACATGAGACCATCATCTCTTATAAGGTCATGTTCACAAGTGACGATGTAGGTCAGAGGCAAACTCTGTAACTGGAAGTCACTGGCTAGCAAAGGGGATGCTCTGCTATCCACAAGTGCTGGGTAGGAATCATTCAGTTTTCCAAGAACGGGCTCAGTGTAAACATGGTTCTTTTTAAACTTCTCAGGAAGTAAGTCACTCCAGTTAACAAACTTGAACAGGTGTCTTGATCCTTCAGGCATGTGTTCATTTCTCAGTGCAGCCTGGAGCAGAGCTTTGTCTTCAGCCACATACAGGCACGCCAACTTAACTGTCATCTCTCTGGACAGAATTGGACCATGTTCATACTCTCGATGAGATGGCAGAAGGGTGTCAGTTGACTGCAGGCCAGGGTAAATCAAGGCTTGTGCCTTAATTCTGTCTTTGTATTCTGGATCATTCTGTAGCTAGACATATAATAAGTACTCATGAGTCAATAGCTTTCAAACAAAATGATTGGTATATTCACCTTAATACCCTGTGGTAAAATAAATTTATTAAGCTGAAACGTTATTAGTGATTTTTTCCATAAAATTTACTCTAATTTAGAGACACAAGAGTGTGTCATCCCACTTTCATCTGTGCAGAAATAATGCATATTCTGGTGCTCACACATTTATTCACATATGACTACCAAACAGGAATATGATCAGGAAGATCAGGAGCACCCTAGTAATGATGAAAAAACAACTATAGTGAAATTTTTTTTGTTTCTTTAAAAAATTTAGCTTTTGTTGTTTTTGATAGGGTTATGTTGTGCATCTTAGGTTGTGTGAGAACATACTGTCCCCATGTCTCAGTCTCCCAAGTGTTCTACAAATTAGCATGTATTACTATGTGTAGTTTCCCTAAAATAATTTTTGACCTAAGTAATATAATGAGCCCAAACTACAAATATAATGTAATACAAATGCCAAAACCCATATATAAAATCTGATGGAAACACCTAATATTTATCTAAGTAATGGGCATGATAGAAGTGATAGAAGATATAGAAAACAATTTATGGAAAACAGAATAGCAGAGAAGGATGTGGAATGTTGCATGTGTAGCCTGTTTCTTATCAGAAATAAGAGGAGTCCTGAGTCAGTAGCTATATTCTTCCTGTGCACTTCACAGCAGTGAATCTAGTAATCATGTAAGCATGAATACTTAACCAGCACCAGACTGTAGAGCAGTTATGCATCAGTGAATGTATACACAGCCATTCTTTGGGTATTTCAAGGTATGCAAAATGTTCTCAAGACTATGACTTCATAAGCAAAGGAAATGAAAGAATTTAATGAAATCTCATTAGCTCATCACAAGGTTAATCATCTGACTAACTTTAAATTGCAGGAGAGTAGAAAAGGGCTCTTACAAGTTCAGGAAGAAAATGAAGAAATAAAAATTTCCCTAAGAGAATCTTTCCTGGGTCCTTGTTCCTTCCCAGTGGCTTTGGAATGGGAATTTTCTAGATAAAATGCAACCTCTCAGAAGAGTAGACAACAATTCTGCCTTGAACACAGCTTCAGAATTATGGCAGAATTGTGATAGTTCTTTCATGAGTAGCAGGAGGGTGGCCCCTAAGAGAGCTAGCACACATATTTGTATTTGAAGAGCACCAAGGTTATAACGTAGTTTTGTCTTAACTTTAAATTGAAATATATAATAAAATGAATGAGAAATGAGATGGCTCTCTCAGTAAAGCATTTGTTGATACAAGTTTGAAGACCTGGGTACAGATGGTCAGAACCAAGAAAGCTGGGCATAGCAGCATGTGCCTGTTACCCAGCACTGTGAGGATACAGTGGACACAAGGGGATCCCCGAAGTTAACAGGACAGCCTATCTAACTGACTCAGTGATCTGAGGCCCAATTAATAAACCCAGTTTCAAAAATAAGGTAGAGAAATACAGGGAAGACATCCAGTGTCAACCTCTGACTTCTGCATGTATGAGCATGCACATGAACAAGCACTTGTAAATACACACATTTTTTTAACATATATACTCCCATAACACATGCATACACAGAGGCATTAAATGAAAACTGTTGCATTTAAGGTGGAGAAAAAGAGAGAATAATATTTCTCTAGGCAGTAGTTGAAAACTCCACAATCTTTAAATCAAAAGAAGTTGGAATTAATGCTATGATACACTGTCCATGGAGGAAGGTGTCTGAGATTCAAATTTCACTAGTCTTCTGCTGTTGTGAGTCACTGGATCCCTTCTTCCTTCAGTACTCACTGTGCTAAAACTAGTAAAATTTCATGCTGGAAATATTGCCTTTACCTCTAAGTTCTCAGTTTCAAACTTTTTATAAAAAAAAGCTTTCAAATAAAAACCGTCAGATATGCTGATTCATACCAATTTCTTTGATTATATACTCCAAAATTTGTATCCTATTACACTAAAAACAGTTTCTAAATATCATAGGCCAAATCCCCTAGAGAGACACTGATGACCCATTAAATGTCCCTTTTCACTGAAGAGGACAATCATGGAAGAACTGGCAGTGTCTAAATTTACCTAGGACACTGAAGATCCTAGGAAAAGCAATGGAAGTCTTGACCTTGGCAAGTCACATGGATCATAGGGTCTAACCTGGCCCAAAGTATCTGAACCCCAGTGCACTGAAAGGCTAGTTGGTGGCCACATGCCTACTTTTCAAAATCATTCCACATCTGACAGCCTTTTGTGACACCACACCTGGACACTGTGGGAATATTGTCACTCTTACAATAGAATAAAAAAATGGCCTAACACTGTACAAAGATTGAGACCTTCTTCCAATTTCCCTGATGCCACCAACCTTGGAAGGAAAAACCTTATGGCTATAAAGCTGACTGCTGTCTGTTCAGCTATTATATATATATATATATATATATATATATATATATATGTATATATATATATGATTTTGTAAAGAGGGCTGTAATAAATACGGTGTCTTAAATTGCTTGACTTAGTTCTAGATTTCTCTTGCATACATTCTAACAGAATTTCAGTAGTCACTCCAATGAAATGCAAAGGCAGTTTGGGTAGGTGAAACATGAACCTAATTAGTCTTATCCTTAAAAACCAGGAGTCAGATATTGTAATAACCTGAAAGATCAGTGAAGCAGCAGAGCAGCCACCAGTGACTTTTTACCTCTCTGGATCCTCCAACCAAAAGGGCCAAGATCCTGTCTCTGTCCCACCTTATCACTTCCTCTCTCCAGCTCCAGATTGCTGGGATTAAAAGCATGAGCCACCACCGCCTGGCCTCTATGGTTAACTAGTGGCTAGTTCCACCCTTTGATCTGCAGGCAAGCTTTATTTGTCAGAACACAAACAAAATATCACCAACATGTAGCAGTAAAACAATGGTTATGGTTAAGTTTGGCTCCCAATGTGCATGGGGTACAGGGTGCAGCAGGAGGGCATGAGGGCAGTAGGAGCAGTGTGGGCCCTAGCATCCCAGCACAACAGAGAATAATCACCAAGGTAACTCCATGTAGTGGTTTCTTTTTTCAGCCTCTCAGCACATGCTCCTAATCCCCTAATCATCTTTGCTGATGTGTCAATTTTATAACCTTAGTTTTTGCAAGAGAGACAGAGAGGTGGGGGGGCCTTAGGAAGGGAAGGGACGGGAGGCAGGCAAGCAGACAGACAGGAAGAGACAGTGGGGGAGTATGTCTTTATGCACGTGGTGGTCAGGTGACATCTTGCAGGAGTTACTCTCTCCTCCAACATGTTGAACCCCATGATGGAACTCAGATGGTCAGGGTTGGTGGCCAGCATCTTGACACAGTGAGTCAGCTTTTCAGTGATTGATAACTCATTTTGTCACAGATATTTCAATCCTAATGTTCCCATGGATGTTTGCTTATCTAGCATGCAGTGCTCTTACCTATCTTATTTCAGGTTATAAGCCAAACTTAATTTTCAAAAATGAACTGAAGGATTAAAGTGTACCAAATTAATGATTCTGTACTAGCCAGAACCACAGGCTAACAGTCTAGCATCAACTTTTCCATTTATTTGAGTATGTATTAATTACTTTCACCATAATCATGCACAATTGTGTTTGCACATACTAACATCTAAGCAAGAGAATCATTTCCTAATTGCTCCACAGAGCAATTTGCCTTGATTTCAATGATCATTTCCCACCTTATGTTAAACACTGTATGCCTAAAAGCTTATTCAATTGGGGAGAAGTTGGTCTGTCTTTATTCATCACTTTAGGTTTTTTTTTTTTTTTTTGTCTTTTTAAATTTTTTTTTATTTTATGATTTAATTTAATTTTACATATCAGCCATGGATTCCCTTGTTCTTCCTCCTCCCCTCCACCCCCTCCATTCCCATCTCCTTCAGGGCAAAGACTCCCCTGAGGATTGAGTTCAACCTGGTAGATTCAGTTCAGGCAGGTCCAGTCCCCTTCTCCCAGGCTGAGCCAAGTGTCCCTGTATAAGCCCCAGGTTTCAACAGCCAACTCATGCACTGAGTACAGGACCCAATCCCAATGCCTGGATGCCTCCCAAACATATCAAGCTAATCAACTGTCTCACTTATCCAGAGGGCCTGATCCAGTTCCATGGGGGCTCCTCAGCTATTGGTTCATAATTCATGTGTTTCCATTCATTTGGCTATTTGTCTCTGTGCTTTATCCAACCTTGGTCTCAACAGTTCTCGCTCATACAAACCCTCCTCTTTCTCACCAATTGGACTCCTGGAGCTCCACCTGGGGCCTGGCCATGGATCTCTGCATCCGGTTCCCCCAGTCATTGGATGGGGTTTCTAGCACGACAATTAGGGTGTTTGGCCATTCTATCACCAGGGTAGGTCAGTTCGGGCTGTCTCTCCACCATTGCCAGTAGTCTATTATGGGAGTATCTTTGTGGATTTCTGAGGACCTCTCTAGCATTTTGCTTCTTCCTATTCTCATGTGATCTTCATTTATCATGGTCTTTTATTCCTTGTTCTCCCTCTCTGTTCTTGATCCAGCTGGGATCTCCCGCTCCCCTAAGCTCTCTTTCCCTCCACCCTTGCCCTTCATTTCCCCCATTCATGTCCAGTTTGCTCATGTAGATCTCATCCATTTCTCTGTCATTGGGCAATCCCTGCGTCTTTCTTGGGGTCCTGTTTTCTAGGTAGCCTCCCTGGAGTAGTGAGTAGCAGTCTAGTCATCTTTGTTTTACATCTAGTATCCTCCTATGAGTGAGTACATACCATGTTTGTCTTTCTGAGTCTGGGTTACCTCACTTTAGTTTCTTAAAATTTTTTCACTTCTGACAATTTCTGAGCCATCACAAATCTGCCTATTTATCCATATGTCTTTATTGAACTAATCCATTCATCATCCTTTCATCTTTCTAAATGATTTGGTGGAACCTTGTGAACTTTGGGATTCATATGAAGACATAACAGTGCTGCTCCCTGCTGAAGTGACACATTTTTAATCTCTAACTCTGTATGTTAGTTTTGGGCCACACAGTTTAGAATAGTGTCAGGTCTTTTTATTTTTTTTTCTGATGGTATATTAGAAAATAATATACCACCACCTGAAGATGACAACTTTTAGGATTTGGTTAATTTTTTTCCCACCATATGGGTCCTGGAAGACACATTCAGGCCCTCCAGCTTGGCAGCAGGTGCCTTTACCTATTGAGCCATATCATCAGGCTGCTGTATTTCTTTAAAACATGAGAACACAAATATTTTGTACTCTAATCCACCTATATTTTGTTTTTCTACTAGAAAAACCATGACCTGTTTTAGAAGTTTCTTTTAAAAATTCTGTTATTCTAAGAGCCTGTTCATGTACTGATTACCTCACCAACAGAACATTCAAGTGATTCAAAAAAAAATTTGAGTAATTTATGGGCTTATACGAGATGGCATTTCAAAATGTTTGAATAATCAAAGGGAGAGTTGTTTTAAAACAAATTAACTAGTCTTGAAAAAGGAAACATATTATTGATTGAAGTTAATTTTAAATAAAATATAAGTATTCAGTAAGATTCAATAAATACAAACTTCGAGACTACACCTACTTTATAAGGGGAAGCCAATCTATGCAATATAAATCATATAACATATTCATTTTGTTCTACAAAAGCATTTGGGGGAATATGAGTCATATGTTGGACTGGAATTGCTTTTCAAAATATCACCAATTGGGTAGTGATTATTTAGCTCATCTCAGCAAGAGTTTTAATATGAAGTGACTTAGTTTTATTACAGTAGGAATTCTTCTATACAAGCATGATATATTGTCCAATGTTATTTATGACAATCTGTATGCTTGCCACATTGCCATGGTTACTACTCAATATCAACTCGCCTGAATTTAGAATCATGCAAGAGAATGAAGCACATCTCTAGAAGTGTCTATGAGAGTATTTTAGAGAGAATTAACTTAGGAGTAAAGATTTACCCTGAACATGAAGGCATCATCTTACAAGTTGAAGTTTTCAGAAAAGAAGAGGATTGATAAATCAGAAATGAAGCTTAGTACCAGCAAGCATCTCTTTCTGATTTCTAGACTTGAGAGATGAGAGCAAACAGCTTTACACTTCCACCACCACAGCCAAAGGCAACTCCCACTGTCATGCCTTCAAGGCCATGAGGCATTGACTGTTCCAAACCAGGAACGGTTATATCCTCTCTTCCCTTAAATTGCTTCTTGTCAGATATTTAGTCTCAGAGAAAAAAAAGGAACCAAACACTCATCAATGACAGTGATACAAAAATATTGAAAACTTTAAAAGTTTATCTATAGAAAATCAGTAAGTTATTAACACATAATCCTTTATTGTAAAAAAGAGTGGTTCATAGATGATGTTGAACCTTTTCCTAACATTGGCAAGGTAAGCCAGGTTGATAATGGTCAGTATGACAGTTTTCTAATGCCAGGTTCTTGAGTTGCTGAGTCAGGATGCTCACAAGTTCAAGGCCTGCACAAACTACGAAGAACCTCAGGGAATCTCATCAAAAACCTATTTTGAAACAGTAAGTTTAAAAGGAAAGGTGCATAGTGCTGTGGTAGAGTCCTTGCCTGGCAAGCACATATCCCTGGATTCAATGCCCATGCCCCTCCTCC
Organism: Peromyscus leucopus; assembly: GCF_004664715.2. Classification (NCBI taxonomy): domain Eukaryota; kingdom Metazoa; phylum Chordata; class Mammalia; order Rodentia; family Cricetidae; genus Peromyscus; species Peromyscus leucopus. The sequence continues at coordinate 39,050,475 of NC_051068.1, forward strand.
CTAAAAAAAATAAGTAGGATTGTAAAACCCTCCCTTAGCACTAGACAATTAAAGCCACATCTAAAGTAATGTGCAAAATGGCTAATCCTGTTTAGTTTAAATTTCTCAGGTAACAGTTTAAAAGTACTGCAAATACACCTAAAACACTGCTTCTTTTATGTAGGATTAAAACATATATAATACATACAACGTACCAGTTGAACCACTGTTGCTGCTAAGGTTCCCCCAGAACTTTCTCCTGTAATGCAGATTCTAGTGGTATCCACTCCATATTCTGCGAGCACTTTATCCTGGAGAAAGAACTTGATCACAAAAATACAGTCTTCCAGGGCAGCTGGGAATGGATACTGAGGAGCAAGTTTGTAGCTTTAGAGGAAAATCAAACAAAACCACAATAAAATCCTTGTTAAAATACAACTAAATATCTCTCACCAACAGATACACTGATATCTTGACCTTACTTTGAATCATAAATCTCACCAATGACCCCCAAGCTCATTGGTAGCTTCTATCTTAAAGTCAGGTATAGATTCAGGTTCAGGGTTCCAGGTATTGGTTCTAAGGAGGAACAAGTGAGACAGGTGTGTTCATCCTGTGAAGCCTGTATACTTCAGCGGCCCTCAGTGTGCTTGGTGACTCAAAAGCAACTCAGAATCACTGATAAGATTACCCCAGAAATTTTACCGCAGAAAATATCAGAGTAAATTATTGACAGATGACTTTAATTATAAATGTACGTATATCCATTTTCTACAAAATTGTAGAATTTCATATCACAAATTGAATATCAGAATTTAAATCACCATAGTCATTATGAATTATGAACATTCTACGTGTACCAATGGATTTTACTCATTTTTTTGAATTGTTTCATAAGACTAAGTACTATTATGTCTTTTCATTTTTGCATTTTTACTTTGTGTGTGTGTGTGTGTGTGTGTGTGTGTGTGTATGTGTGTGTGTGTCTGTATTCTGTCTTTGGAGGACACCTTAATTGGGTATCACATTTTTTAACTCTATCACCTTAATACCTGTTAGAATTAGTGGATTATTCCCATATTTATAGTAAACAATAACCATGACATGTTTCTTGCAGATATTTGTTTTCAATCTGTGTCTTAAATATTTGAAAATTAGCATAATATGAGCAAATGACATACAAATATCATACTCTGCAAGGTAAAGAACAGCATGTACCAAAAATCATGTATAATTCTTAAACATTGTAAACTATATCACATCATTTAAAAAGCTTATTAAAAATGATCATGTGTTAAATTTGACTAAAATTATTGCAGGAAAGGCACACTATTCTTACTATTATAATTTAGATACTTCTCAAAACTTAAGCAATTTGTCTGGTTCTATTAACAAGTAATTATGAGCAGGACAGAGCTAATCTCTGTAGTATATACTACCTACCCTACCTGCCTCAACTACGGAACTCTTTACAGTGATTTTGTGTGAGGTCTGCAATCCTGTAAGTCTATTTCTACACTATTTCATTATTGAATTGTCTAGATGTGCAGCAATCTTTTCATCCTCCTGATGGCAAGGATTCTCAGTAGCTCAGAGGACACAATAGTTCATAAAGTAATTAAGTACTTATTCATGTTTTTGTATGTTATTCAAAATGTTGGTAAAAGTAATGAGATAATAAGACATTATTTGGATAATGTCTTAAAATATTGAAATTTTCCAACATTTTCACACAAACAATACTAGAACCAAGAACACACCAACTTCACACTCTTTAACCAGGTCAAACGAAACCCAATATCTCAAACATATAATGAGTATACTTTCTGTGTATGTTACTTGCAAATAAAATAAGCTACTTGTGAAGCCAAGGTGGGTGTCTAGTCCTGAGAAAGTCAAGTCTATGTTGAGAATGCAAGGGCTGTGGTAAGAAGTATTATCATTCTCTTACTCTACTCCCACAACAACAGCATTAAGCTTGTTTGCTGTCCGTCTGTTCAGGTCATCATAGGCTGACATCTCTGAAACAATAGAATTAAATATAATTGGTGCACTGTAAGTGAAAAACAATGGAAACCCACCAATACCTATGAATGGGATACAAATGTAGACTGTGATTAATTGACAGAAACCATGCAATCCCCACTTTTGTTGTCATATAGAGCAATACTCTGTGAGAGTTCAGGAAAATAAGATTGTCTACAACTCATCATCACCTTATTTCATAAAAATCTTGGTAGAAGAATTGGGAAATCTGGAATTAAATTGAAAAGAACATTGTAGCCAGTACTATAATTTCCACAAACTTAGAGATTTACTATAGTTACTTTTTTTAGGGAACTTTTCAATGAAGGCACATCAACTTACTTAAAGCAAGATGCACTTTTAGTATAATTAAAACAAATGAGTTTTTCCTTTGCTAAAGGCATACATATTTATGTAAAGTCATGCATATTTAATGAACTTATAAGTAAACTTCATATTACCATTCTGAATAGAAGAGACAATTTAATTTTTATTAAAATCAAGTAACAGCATGTTCTTACATTTGTAGTTCCTTATAAAAGTTAACTATGAATGAAATAAAGTTATAGTCAACTTATAAGAATTAGAAAGAGGAAAAAAGGAAAATGTTTTACTAAGCTTTTAATAGATAGCAATGTCAAGATCTTTCAATTAGCAATATGTATTAATTCCACCAAAATGAATAAATTGGCTTCCATCATGTTAAATATAAAAACATAATAACCACCAGCAAATAAACTAGAGAAAAATTACAAATTATAGTAAAAAAAAAGTTTATGAAACTTTGCAAAGTTCAGGGATATATATGTAACCAAATATAGTTGGAATATAAAGTTTGAACAGAGGCAGAAAGTGGGCAAAATAACAAAATAGGAATGGAGGATCTATACTTCAATGTTTGACAAAAGATTTATCAGTAGGTGGTCAACATATTGGAAATGTTTATCAATAATTCATGTGGCCATATTTTTACACTATGAAAGACAGAGAAAGAAGGAAAGAGAAATGAAGAAACAGTGGTGAACAACTAGGAATGAAAGAACAGGAAGTAATCTAAACGATAATCTACATAGTGTGGACAGGAACAAGAAAATGCCCACAATTTTGTGGTCAGGACATGTCAGAAAGTGTAGGATCTAAATGACAGTGTAAAGCAGAGCATGTTGGTCACTACTGAGGGACATTGGCCTGTCTTGTGTTGTTGGGTCTTATTTATTTTTCTGTTTACTCTTAAAGAAGAGAATATGATGTAGCTGTTAAAGAAGTCACATGATACACTAATGGCCAGTTATGCAGCCTATTCCACAGTTGAGTTTATTGAACTTCAGTTCAGCAACAGTGTTAGAGATGGAAAACAGGATGGGCATGGGGGCTAGGGTGGAAACAAGTAAACAATAAAGAAGAGAAAAACCTGGAATGAACAGCTAAAGAATGAAATATTAAAGTGTGGGAATATTAAATAAATATTTATAAAGTCTAAACAATAACTTATTTTACCATGGTTTCAGCTTTTCTTTTGTTTTAAAGTTGTAGTTGCAAATGAAGGGGAAAGTAAGGAAGGAAAAATAAATTTATTTCATACAAGATAAAAGTAAAAAACATTAGTGTAACAAAGGTCATTACTTTCAGATTACACAGCTCAAAGACAATCAAAAGGAGAGAAAGAGACAGACATGGAAATATGTCTCTGAAAATAAAGCACAAGTAGGTAATAACTGGAGAGAGCAACAGGGTCAACAGAAGCCAAGGCAGGAAAGACAGTACATTAGGAGTCAATGAAGGGGGTACAGTTGCAGATAGAAGAAACACAAATCAGATGATGATTTGGAAGGATCTATCCCGAGGAAAGCAAAAGATATAAACATGTCTTTTCCAGAATGTAAGTAGAGAATAGTGAAGAAGGGATCAGTAAGATGCCAGCAAGTGTGAGATGGGTAAGGAGAGAAGTGGATTTGGAGATGCTAAACATACGGACTTAGGTGCTGGAAGGAGCAGGTAAGGTTAGAAACAGGATGGAAATTTAGAAGTAGCATTGGAGTAAAACAGAGGGACTAACTGCTTTTGAGAGGGGGCATTTTCCAGCAACAGTGAGAGCATGGATGGTCTGCTCAGCAGGAGCATGAGACTGAATCCCCTGGTTTCTGCTAATAAAACTGTTACTTCCTCCCCTTTCTAACGGTGGGGCTTTGAAAGCGTTCTATAATCCATTTATTTCTTCACCCCTACAACACTGGTGATAACTGAGAAATGCTCATTCAGTTGGCAGCTCAGCTGAACACAGTAGCATTTTTATTTATTTTATTTTTACTTTTCATTTATCCTTCTCTCATTTATTATACCCTGACCACAGTTTCCCCTCTCTCCTTTCCTTCCAGTCCCCCTCCCTCCCCTCCCCTCCAGATGCAATCCTACTCCTTTCCCTTCAGAAAACAGCAGGCCTCCCAGGGATATCAACTAAACATGGTACCTCAAGTCATAATAAGTCTAGGCACATCCCTAATTTTTGCTTATCTCGAAATGCCCACAGTTCATGAAAACAAAATATTAGATATAATAAGTTACAGGGTCATTGAAGAAAAGAGTGTTATCACTTGTTTCTTATGTCTGTTAAGTACACAGTACAACAGTACAATATCTCAACACTTTGCTCCGTAGTGAATCCGTAACTCATCAAAAGTCTAAAATGGTCTCTCTCTCCTCTCCTCTCCCTCTCCTCTCCCTCCCTCCCTCCCTCCTCCCTCCCTCCCTCCCTCCCTCCTCTCTCTCTCTCTCTCTCTCTCTCTCTCTCTCTCTCTCTCTCTCTCTCTGTTTGTCTGTCTTAGCTACTACACTCACCTGCAGAGGGGAATACAGAGGTTCAAGTCAGGAACTGATTAACAGCATTATTTCATTTTTCTTTTTCTTTTTTTTTTCTTTTTTCCGAGACAGGGTTTCTCTGTGTATGTAGCTTTGTGCCTTTCCTGGAACTCACTCTGTAGACCAGGCTGGCTCAAACTCATAGAGATCCACCTGCCTCTGCTTCCCGAGTGCTGGATTAAAGCGTGTGCACCACGCGGCCATTATTTCATTTTATCACTTTAAGACAAAGTTATTCTCTGGTTGCTACG